>NC_056737.1:320729044-320936544 GCF_019279795.1 Protopterus annectens | reverse complement strand
ATACTTTTGACCTGTTCCTCATTTAATTTATTTTTCAGTTAAATTGCAGGGGATCACAATTTAGTAATGTGATGCTTTACTATTGTTCAAAAAATACATGTTGATGCAAAAACTGTTTGTGTGCCACTGTGCCATTTAAAAACAAAAAGTTCTGTGTTTTACAGCTTTGGTAACACAGTTATTTAGGGATTTGGTTTTCTCAGGAATTCCTGACAAAATTGGAAAGTTTGAGAAATGGTGCGTTAATAATTAGAAGGGATTATGGATTAAAATTTGAAAACATAAACAGCCTATGGTGAAGAAAAAAATAAGTGTCCCACTGCCTGTAGGAGAAGGCTAGTAAGACAACAGTACATGAGGTTAGTCACCTGCTATGAGCTATCAGTCACAGCAGCAAAAAGTGACTCGTATCACCTTTGCCACTTTTGACAGTTGAAGTGTGTAAGGAGAGGAGACTTGAAGTACTACAACTCAGCATAACAAAAGACTGAAAATTAGCCACTTTAGAAAGAAAAAGTAGCAAAATGCACTTAGAAAGATTTTTCTGGGAGATAATCCCTGTTTGTATTTCAAGTAGTCCTTGAACAGTAACAAATGGTAATTAAACCTGACTTGAAAGAGGGCATAGTTTGTCTGAAAACACATGTAAAGTTAAGGTAGTGACAGGAGCTTTGAAGCCAAGACACCTGCCTGATGTAATAATCTAAAGATGAATGCCTTATTATAGAATAACAAAAAGTGGACTAAAAAAACAAATTCACATCAAGATACTGGACCACATGTGGGCAAACTCTGGAATTAGATGCAACATTTAAAAAAGTATATATGTGTGTATATATATATATATATATATATATATCCCAGAGTGATGTAAAACTGTAGGGAGCATCAAGACATGATGAAAGAAACATTTTTTTTCAGTCATGGGTGCTGTTCTCCTTAAAAAAAATCTAGCAGCTTCCAAGGCATCCCCCAAGTACCCAAGAATCAGAGACACTCTGACCTATACTAAAGCGACAGGAAATAGAGAATGTACCTGACTCTGGGGAAGGCACAAGAATTCAAGATGTTTTCTAATACCAAGAAAAGATGACCTGGAAAGCTCATTTTAGGCTTAACTTTTGAGTAAACAAATTTCTGCTAGTCCCGGGGTTCACAGTGTTAAACATGCTGGCAGTGCTACTCCTCTTTCATAAGGTGTTTATTTTTACCCTAGATTTGAAAGATGCCGTCTTCTCCATTTCCACATTCAAAGACACAGGTAGTATGTGAGATTCAAAGCAGAAGGTGTTTATTTCCAGTTTGCATATTTGATGTTTAGCATATCTGCTGCATTCAGGGTATTTACAAAATGTCTGGCTCCAGTCAGTGCATTCTGCAGAGCCAAGAATGTTTACATTTATCTAGACATGGAAGTGTAAGAGTGTGTGTGTGTGTGTGTGTGTGTGTGTGTGTGTGTGTGTGTGTCCCTCTGTCTCCTGGAATCTCCCTCTTTATTCCCTGCTACCAGTAAAGTAATTGCTTAAAAGGATAGTACACCCAAAGCTATTTAAAAAGGAAGTAACCCCTCCATGGGATCCACCAAAATTTAGAATCAGCAGCAGCTTCACCACAAACGTACGTGACTTGGAAGTGCCCTACTAGTGGCCACCACATTTGCCGGGATATCAACAGTATAGACACTTTTGTGTAAGCAACATTTTCTCCTGTTCCTCAAAGACAGAGTAGTCTTATGCACCAATGCCACCTTTGTGCTTAAGTCATGACAATAACTTGCTAGTATTCTTACCTACCTCACACAGAACAAGGAAAAATGTCTTGCACACCCTGGATATGTACAAGCAGCTGAAATTTTACCATGAAGAAGCAACAGCAGAAAGGAAATCAAGGCAAATTAGTCATAGTTTTTGCAAAGGGTAGCAAGGGCAGGCCTGTCTCTAAACCAACCATTTATAAATGGTTGGCGCAGTGCTTCTCCTTTTGTTATGTTTTCCATGTCAAGACTGTTCCATGGCATGCCTCCTCCACAAAAAAAAAAAAACTGCAGCCACTGCTGTCTTTCTTAGAGGAATCAAAATTCAGTGCATCTTGGTCATCCATTAAAACCTATTCCAAGCTTTATAACCTGGACATTATCTCTAAAGCCATGGCAGGGTGTACCTTGGACATCCTCTAAGACTGCAGCAGTCAACATCATCTCAAGACCAGCCACTCACTAACTTGTCCATAACCTCTGGGAATATTCACAAATGTTATCACTACTAATGTGATAAACACTATGATGAATTTCCCTACCTTTTGTCGGTTTTACCTTTACATGCCACTCTGTTCCTCAGGTTTACCTAATGTCATTGTGTGTGTATTGGGGGGGGGCTTTGGGTGTCGTCCTGGTTGAGCTGTGTTCTTGGAGACATATGACACTGGGCAGCTCATGCTGCAGCCTCAGCCCATACACATGGAACTGACAGGAGCAAGAAGAAACAAAGATGGCACTGATGGGCATCTCTCTTCTATTACTAGCATGTCAGGAACAGGTAAGAGGGCATCTGCTAGGCCAAGAAGTGGAAAGGGTAAAATGTTCTTGGGATAAATGCTTGGCCTTTTACAACAGAAGTCTGAAAGGTCATCACTGCTACAACAGTGAACATGTACTCGAATATCTACAGTAATGGTGAGTTCACAAGTTTGTTTGCCCTTTCGACTTTTCCCGTTTAGGGTTTGCCACAGTGGAACTCCGGTCTGCTAATGATTGGCAGTAGATTTTTATGGTGCCGAGTTACCAGCCCGATGCCCAACCTTCAGCGAAGGCATGCATGTCTTTCGGAGGCCACTCGACCACGTGCAGGACATGCAGACTCCACACAGAACAGGATAATCACTTGCTGTGAGGCAACAATGCTACTGCTGTACCAGTTCCTAACACAAGTGCACCTTTAATATATATATATATATATATATATATATATATATATATATATATATATATATATATATATATATATATATTCCAGGGGCAGGGCAGGTTTTGGTAGTGACATTCTGCAGGGTATTCTCTGAATACCTAATCCTCAGGGTCTTGGAATAAGTTGAGAATCACCACTGTCCTTGTTGGTGTCATCTCAGTCTTGACACTGCTTTGATAGTCTTGCTCTGCGTCATGAATACTAATCGGTGAGTGATATGAAAACTTAATGTATCTTTTTTGACCCATTTCTGGTAATGTAGTAGCTGAGTTGGAGGGAGGAGGTGATATCACCTGCCATTCTGTTGTTCCTTTCTTCTCCTTTCTGTTCTTTATAGGGACAAGGACCAAGAAAAAAGATCCCTTCTGTTTTTGGACATATTCTTAGCTGTGTAGGTTCTGCAATGGGAGCTTTCCATCAGGAATTATTTCGCCTTTGTTTTACTTGCTCTTTTAATTGACTATGAAAAAAAGCAAAAAAAAAAACTGGGATCTACCTTCATGTATCTTTCACCCCCAAGTGTTCGCTGTCAGAACCAAAAATTGAGAGGGCTATTACTGACTTTTTTATCTGAGACACCAGCATGTGGCCCTGCATCAATGAGGAGACAGTCCACAGCAGGACATTTGGAGGGCTCTGAAAGTAAAGCCAGTAAGGTGCACATCTGCCTGCATTTAATTCCTATGTGTCAAGTACCACTACAGTATGATCTGCACAGGCATGTAGTTATGCTGAGCATGTTATAATTATAGATCTGGATTCTTTTCCGTCTGGGTTGAACCTGTGGGTTAGCAGATCAGACTCTGATCTGAGATAAACCATATATCTGAAGTAGGATATTCATTTGTCTGCAACCTGTGGGTTATGGATCCGATATCGGATCCGAACCGGCATGGTTTTCCAGCTATGGATCCAAGCTCTCAGCTCCTCCCCTCACCCATAATGCCCTGCTCTACCCTCATGACCTCAGATCTCGTTTGCCGCGCTGGTGACTGGATTGGTATCTATAGCTCTCAGCTAAGTGCTAGTTTTATATCTGTTAATTCAGAATTTTTGAAGTTTTTTGTGCATATTTGTGTGAAAGTTTAGGTATTCCTCTTTGATAGTTTACTTTAGAGTTAAATTAAGTATTTTTTTTCCCTCCCTCGCTGGCGTAGTGTGTGTGTGTTGGGCCTGTGTGTCTGTATTTGTTTTAGTTACTTTAATTAGTAGCTGTATAGATTGGGATGGCTGAACAGCCCAAATCTGTATTTTCTAAATGCTCAGTGTGGCCATAAGCTCTCCCGCTGATGGCCACACTCTGTGTTAGGTGCCTGGGGTTGAACACCTCACATCTGGATGCTCCATTTGTGCAGGGTTCAACCCCAGGGCACTGAAGGAGCGGAGGTCCAAGCTTGCCTTGGCGGGCCTTTACCGGACTCGGCTCCGACCTCCGCTCCTTCGGGAGTAACTGGTTTCGGTTCTTCCTCCGTGGCACCCCTCCTGCTCCTGGGACTCAACCTCCCGCTTCTGGAGAGGAGAGGGATGCTAGAAAAGGACGGAGAGAGAAGCACCACAAGCGGCGGGCCGAGACCTCTGTTTCGCCCCGCCAGCCAAGCGGCTTCTCCCGGCTCGTTGTCGGCCGGTCTCCTCCTTCTCGGCCCAGTCCCCAGTGTGCTTTTCACGGGTCCTGAGGAGGAGGAGACCCGATCTCCGTCGAGGCTATCGAGGAGGCACTCCAGGCCTACCTCGGTAGCCTCGTCGAGATCCACATATAGCCTTTCGGATGCTGATCTGGACGGATGATGAGAAGATTCATCCAGGCCCAGATGCAGTTGTGAGTGCTCTTGCCTCCCCCTCTGGGGAGCTCAACACCCTTTTAAGCCTATTGCACCTTCCCCGACCCGCTAGCCGGGTTCGGAGGAGCTGGAGCCGAGCAGCTGGGGAGCCGGGGGTGGGTCCGCGCCGATAGTACTTGGTACCGGATCCGACCCTGCCCTCGGTGCGCCGGATCCGACCTCTCGGAGCCTGGGTCCGCGCCTTGGATCGGCGGGGATCCGTGCTCCGTCGCCGCCGCCTGTGTCGGCGCGGACTGTCCCTTCGGATCCGCGCCAGCGCCGGCTCGATCCACTCTTCGGATCCGAGGGAGCCGATTGTCGGATCCTTTGGTCGAGGTCGGCTCCCTTCGGCTTTGATGTAGTGGAGAGGGCCCTGCTGAGGGTCTCCGGACCCCGGCACTTGTTCGGCTGCCCCGCCCTCTGCACTGGGCCAGGCTTCCACCATCCGCCCCTGGGACAGCCCGCTTCTGTGCCCCAAGTTGCTCCTATGGAACAAATTGCTGCTTGTGAGGACTCCTCTGACAGCCCCCAGAGGATGTCCTCGCAAGCATACGTGCAAAAGGAGGCACATTGACTCCCGAGTCTCTCACAGAAGACACGGACTTGGAGGAAGGGAAGGCTCCCCACGGTCACCCCGAGGATGTCTCATTTGGAGACATCATGGAAATGCTCATAAGGGGGTGGTCTGCCCCAAGTCTTCCTCGGACGAGTCCGTGTTCTTGGAGGCATTTGAAGCGGGCCCGTCTACCTCTTGGGTGTCCTCCTGCCGACCCCTGGTGGACCTTATTACCACCAGGGCGTGGAAGGAACCGGACACCGTGGAGCCAATTCCTAAGAGGCCAGATAGGATCCTTAGCCCACCGTCCGATCGTGCCCATTGGAGTAAGGGGCCTCGGTAGATGCCATGTTGACGGGCGCCACCAAGAGGGAACTGGCTCAGGAGAGTCCCTCAGTCCACCCCGAGCAAGGAGTCTCGATGATGGACCCGCTTGGGGAAGCAGATGTTTAGTTCAGCGACCTTCGGTAAGGGCTGAACTACTTGGCACATGTCATTAGGATGCAGCGAGATCTTATTAAAGAATACGCTGCATCTCCCCAGAGTCCATTTCGGAGGAGGACAGGGTTCTGCACTCCACCCGTATGGCCACTCTTAGGTCAGTTACTAATACCTCTATGCGGCTACTCTCCCACGCTAGCGGAAGGCGCCGCCAGAGCTGCGTGACAGGACTAGTCACTAGACGCCAGGCCTGGCTCCGTCATGCATTTCTGAGCCCTTCAAAGCATCATTTAACGCCTTTGATGGTTCTGCTCTTTTGGCAAAACCGTCATGAGACGCTTGACCCAGGCGAGAAGGACGGGAAGACGCTGTCTGCCGTCGGAATCCGCTTCTCTGCACCCCAGAGGCCCTACTCTAGGAACCAAAAGGGTCAGAAGAAGATGTGGTTCCGAAGTCGCAACAGACCCAGCCTGCTCCGGACAACCAGTCCTTCCGTGGCAGAGGAGGACAGGGAGGACGCCGCCCTAGAGGCAGAGGGGCTCCCAGAAACTTCGGGTCCAGGGTACCTTTCTCTGAACGGCCCGCAGCAACCCTGAGGTTGCCCGACTGCTCCACTCTGGAGGCAGTCAGGGGCGCTCGGGGGCACCAAGCGGCAAGGGAGTCCATAACATCGGACCGCTGGGTTCACCAAATCATATCCAGAGGATATCGGATCCCTTCCTTCACCTTCCAAAGTTGAAGTCCCTCCCAGACGTCCCACCCGGTCAACGGGAGGCGCTTGGCAGAAATTGGCCATCTGCTAAAGAAAAGAGCCATCCAGCCCGCCCCCAGACCAGATCGGATCAGGGTTCTACTCCAGATTCTTTTAGTGCCAAAGAAGACGGGGAACTAAGACCAATCCTAGACCTCTCTCTTGAATCTGGCAGTCCCCAAAGAAAAATTCCGAATGGTCACTCTGCAATCTATTCTCCTTCTGGGAGAAAATCACTCGATGTGCTCGATAGACCTCAAGGACGCGTACTACCACATCCTTATGGACAGGCGCTCCAGGAGGTTTCTCCGCTTCCGGCTGGGAGCCAGTCACTACCAGTTCCGGGTCCTTCCCTTTGGTCTCACCACAGCCCCCAGGGTGTTCACCAAAGTATTAGCAGTGGTAGCGGCCCACTTGAGGCTTCAGGGGGTGCAGGTCTTTCCCTACCTGGACGACTGGCTTCTTACCGCCCCAACAAGGCATCTACTTTTATTGGCGCGAGACTACTTTCTCCATCTTGCTCCTTTTCTGGGCATCACAATAAATACAAAGAAATCCAACCTGGCCCACACAGCTCTTAGATTTATAGGGGCCAGGCTAGACACAAGGAGTTTACAGGCCTTCCTCACTCGGACAGAGTTCAAAATCTGCAGCTCCAGGTGCGGGCCATTCTCCACTCAAGTTCTGTTCCGGCGGAGTTGGTCCTGAGGGCTCTAGGGTCCATGGCATCTTCTATAGCACTTCTTCCTCTTGCCAGGCTCAATATCGCATTCTACAGTGGACGCTCTTAGTACAGTGGTCATACCTTGCTCTCCCCATGCATCATCCCATAGCGATCAGCAAGGCTTGCAAGCGGTCCCTCTTGTGGTGGCTCCACTCCCGGATCTCCACAGAGGCCGCCCATTTGTGCTTCTCCCTCTCTCGCCACGGTGACCACGGACACCTCCCGCCTCGGGTGGGGGCACTTTATGGGCCGGACCGTCCAAGGCACGTGGGGCGATTCAGAGACCTTACTGCATATCAATGTTCTAGAGATGAGACCAGTGCTCTTAGCGTTCCTAGCACTTCAGGACTTTCTTCCCTTGGGAACAATTATGATTCAATCGACAACATGTCTGTTGTCTGGTACATCAACAAGCAAGGGGAACAAGGTCTTACCCTCTTTGTCGAGAAGCCATGAGAGTTTGGGAATGGGCAATCTCCACCAACCGCTTAATAGCAACGCACATTCGGTCGGTCCAACATCCTAGCGGACAAGCTCAGTCGCACCATTCTGACCCCTACGAGTGGTCTCTCAATTGTCGAGTAGCGAACGCATATTGCACGGTGGGGAACCCTTCATGCGATCTTTTTGCATCTCCCTCAAACACCAAGTGCGACAGTTTTTTCGCTCTGATACCTCCTCCGGAGGTACCCCAAGAGACGCTCTGGTGCATGCTTGGCCACTCGGTCTTCTGTATGCTTATCCACCCTTGCCTCTGATGCTCCAAGTTCTTCAGAAAGCCTCTCGGGTGGGTTGCAGAATGATTCTCATTGCTCCGTTTTGGCCTCGACAGATCTGGTTCCCCTTCCTAAGGTCTCACTCGGTGAATCCTCCTTGGATTCTAGATCCCATCCCGGATCTGATATCCCATCCATCCTGCATTCCTCCTCCGAATCTGGACAACCTGAAGCTGACCGCTTGGCTGCTCCAGTTCTACTCTTGATCAGGACTCCCGGTATTTCGTCACCGGTTAAGGCAATTTTGGTGGCAGCTCATAAACCATCCACTAGAAAGGTTTACGAAGCAAGTGGAAACGTTTTTCTTTGTGGGGAGCGGCAAGGCCTGAATCCCTTCACGGTTCCTCTTCCTTAGTGCTTGACTTTCTAACCACTCTCTTTAACGATGGTGCCAGCAGTTCCACAGTCAAAGTACAACTGGCAATTTCTCATTATCACATTGGCCATGACTCTAATCCTCTTATGTCAGCCAAATTGTGTAAAATTTTTCTTAAAGGTACTTTTCTTCTCAGGCCCCTATAAAACAAGCAGTTCCTCCTTGGGACCTCTCTCTGGTTCTACAGGCCTTGACCGCCTCCTTCGAGCCAGCGGCTACGGTGGATCTCAAATTCTTGTCCTACAAGACAGCCTTTTGGTAGCCATTACATCGCCAAGAGAGTTTCTGAGCTTCAAGCATTATCAGCTAAACCTCCTTACTTGGTATTTCATCCGGACCGTGTCTACCTCAGGACCAACCCGTCCTTTCTTCCTAAAGTCGCTTCTGAAGCAAACATCAATCAGTCCATTAACCTCCCTGTTTTCTTCCTAAATATGAAAACAAAGGTGAATATAAGCTCCATTCATTAGATGTTCACAGGCAACTTAGATTTTATCTGAACAGGACGGCTGGTCATAGGCAATCCGACCAGTTGTTTATTTCCTTTGCAAAATTCAATTTGGGCAAGCCAATTTCTAAAGTTTCTCTGTCCCGCTGGATTTCACAGTGCATCTTATTGGCTTATCAAGCTTCAGGAAGGCCCGCACCGGAGGGTGTTCATGCCCATTCAACCCGGTCAGTATCTACCTCGGCAGCCTTCAAGGCTAGGATTCCTCTAGATGATATTTGTGCAGCAGCCACGTGGGCTTCATCTCATACTTTTATTTCCCACTATAAGTTGGATCTTGCGTCTAGGGGTAGAGCATCCTTTGGCTCCGGTGCTCGGAATATCCTTCCATGATGGCGCCCAAGATTCAGGTAGCTGGGGAGTCCCACAGGTTGCAGACAAATGAATATCCTACTTCAGATTTAGAAGTTATGTACTCACCATAACGTTCCATCTGAGTAGGTGTATTCATTTGTCTGCAACCATCCTGCCCTCCTATCCCCCTGGCCTTTCAGTTTCCTGCATATTCTATGTTACCCTTTTCAGGGTGTTGTTGCTTTGGCAAACTCGATCTGAGGTCATGAGGGTAGAGCAGGGCATTATGGGTGAGGGGAGGAGCTGAGAGCTTGGATCCATAGCTGGAAAACCATGCCGGTTCGGATCCGATATCGGATCCATAACCCACAGGTTGCAGACAAATGAATACACCTACTCAGATGGAACGTTATGGTGAGTACATAACTTCTAATTCAAAGACTTCAACCCACTGAGCTCTGCCTCCTCCACCTACAGTCCCTCTCTCAACTAAGATTACCTCGATTTCATTTGCTGCCATTCCTGGACAGCAGCATGGTCATTTCCTCAGCCAGAGTATATCTGGATATTTTTGAGCATGATTCTGCCTGCTTTTATCCTCTACCCTTGTTTTCTTGTGTCTTTCCACAGATTTCATTTGCTGCCATTCCTGGACAGCAGCTTGGTCATTTCCTCAGCCAGAGTGTATCTGTATGTTTTTGAGTGTGATTGTGCCTCCTTTTATCCTCTACCCTTGTTTTCTTGTGTCTTTCTTTTTGTGGTTTAGCTTTTTCTTTTAGTTGGTAGTGTTGGTTTAGGGTTAGGTGTTGATCTTTTTAGCAGGGTTCCTACCTAGTGTGTTTCTAGCATTAATGTTTGTTGTGTTTTAAGTGTTAGGATTTTTCCTTTTTAGACTTTCGTAATGCACTGGTTATTGCAGTTAGTCTGTGAGCCTTTCTCCAAGGCAGAAAGCTTTGGGCAAGAGGTAGTGCAAGAGAAAACACCTGTATTTTCCTGTAGACGCTCTCACTGAGGATACTGGCCTCGAAGAAGGAGAACTGTCACCTACAACCCCCCATGAGGATGCCTTCTTTGGCCATCGTTTGGAGCTGCTTCACCAGCACGGGGGATTAGATTGCCGAAGCCCTGTCTCCACAGGAGACTGTATTTTTGGAGGCACTCGAAGTGGGTCTATCTACATCCTGGATGATTCCCCCCCCCTACTAGATGTCCTTATTGACCGGGTGTCCCAGAGGGCATGGAAGGAGCCCAGTACAGTGGAATCTATCCCTAAGAAACCACACAAGATTTTTGCCCTTCACAATGACCAGCAACACTAGAGTAAAGATCCTGTCATTAATACACTTGTGGTGGTAGCAGCCACTAAGAAGAACATCTTAGAAGAGAGTTCTTCAGTTCATCCCCTGAATAGAGAACCTCTGGCATTGGACTGGTTGGGGAAGTACTCCTATGCCTCAGCCACTGACTTGACCAGACTTCAGTATGACAGTGTGTCCGAAGTGTCAAGGATAATTAAGATGCATCACACACTGGAGTCTCTGAAGACTTTGGAGAATCAGATGTCCACCCACTCTATTGTTAATGTGTCCATGCGTCTGCTGTCTAATGTGGCTGATGGCATTTCACAAGCTGCTGGCACTGACATTGCCATGCTTGGATGAGGCTGTGTAATTTTGTGGACTGCTTCAAGACATCCTTTATCAACACCCCCTTTGACAGCAGTTCACTTTTTGAGCCTAAATTTAAGGACACTTTGACCAGGAGCGAACAGGATGGGAAGACAATATCTGCTGTTGGCGTACATTTTGCTACCCTCCCCTCAACAGACCATTCTTGGAACTAAAAAAAGGAGGGGTAACATCTTTTTTTTAGAAAAGCACAACAGCCTTTTTCAGGAGGCTCCTTGTGAAGGTTCTCCCCTGCAGCTGGGGGAGGGATAGTAACCGCAATGGTCACTGACCTTGCTGCAGGGGTGGCACACAGTGCCTTCTCCAGGTGGTTGTTTCAATGAACTTATGGGGTTGCCTGAATTTCCAACTTTGGAAGCCATCCACGTTCATTTGGCTCTACACTCAAAAGATTGAGAGGCAATTACCTCGGACATTATGGGTGTTAAGGGTCATTTCGAGAGGCAATACAGTTCCATTTTTGGAAATTCTAAATTCAAATCTCAAACATCTTCCAGACATGCATCTTGTCAGAGAAGGGAAGCAGCCATCGAAATTGAGAAGCTGTTAGTAAATTGAGTCCATTCAAGAGCTCCATCCAAACCCAAGTGGATCTGGGGTCTATTCAAAGTTCTTTTTGATTCTGAAGAAGAACAAGGATCTCAGGCTATTTCTGGATTTGAGTAAGTTGAATTATTGTATAAAACAGACGAAGTTCCATATTGTCGCAGTGCAGTCCATTCTGCCTCTCTTAAGGAAGGTTGACTGGATATGCTCGATCAGCTTCAAGGATGTATACCATCACATAAAGATAGCGAGGTGTTCCAGGAGGTTTCTGCACTTCTAGCTGGTGGCCAGTAATCATCAGTTCATAGTGCTGGCCTTGGGCCTTCACTGCCACCACCCCTGGGTTTTCACCAGATGTATGGCCGCCTGGCTGAGACTGCAGGTGTTCCAGGTCTTTCCTTACCTGGATGATTGGCCTCTAACCATCTTCACAAGAGCATCCTTAGTCAGAGCCAGGGGCACTCCAGCTGTACAGCTTTGTGGGAATCACAGTTGTCTATCAGAAGTCTAGCCTCTTCTGTGTGCAACTATAGAGTTCATTGCCTGCTACTTGGACACAGTTTCTCAAACTGAAAGACCCCAAGTTTCCAATTTTTGACCCCTCTGGGACTACCCATTTCCTTGCTCTTTTACCAAAAAAACCCTGGCTTCTCTTATTCTCAGGCTCCTAGGGCACATGGTGACCATCTGCTTGGTTCCCCTTGCAAGGTACCACAAGAGGGTTCTGCAGTGGACACTGGCAGTGCAGTCATCTTGCTTGATACATTGCTGGAGTTGCCCATTGTGTTGACTGATGTATGTCAAAATCAGATCCGGTAGTGATTGGAGTTCGCTTTGTATCCACAGTGAGATCATCCACTCTCCCCCTCCACTCTGAGCATGGTCATGATGAGTGCCTCTCTTCTCATGTTGGGGGAAGTCATTTAAAAGGGAGGACTGTCCAGTGGACCTGATTCCCTGCTGAGGCCAATCTTCACATCAGCATTGTGGAGATAAGAGCAGTCCTCCTTGTATTGCAGATGTTTCAGGATATTCTACTGAAGGGTGTGATTTCAGTTCAGACTGACAACAGGGGGACCCCGTTCCTATCCATTTTGTTGGGAGGCCATGAGAGTCTGGCAGTGGGTGATTTCATCGTAATGGTTTCTGGTTGCAATGCATATTCTGGGGTAAACCAGCATATGGGCAGAACGTTTGAGCAGGAACATTCCACTTCTGCACGAGTGGTCCTTGAATTTGACAGTTGCCACTCAGATTTTTCAACGTGGGGGCACTACATGTTGCAATCCATTCACATCTCTAGCCAACACAGAGTGCAGCTGCTATTGTTACAAATGACAAAGAACTGTGAACTGAGAGATTAAATAACAACTAAGGCCAGTAAGAAAGACCTAACTGTAATTCAGCAACACTAAAACACTCTCCAGTGCCTCGGCCAAAATGCCTTTCAAGAGTCTAGAACAAATTTCACTCCTATAATTAAATACATACTCACATTAAAAACCAGCAAATCAACATTTTCATTAAATTAAGCAATTAATTTAAAGACGCCAGTCCACCCTTAACTTATAAAAACGGTCTCCAATTGCATTATAGATTGACCAATAGGTGTCAGTGTCCCATATTTCAGAATGAATAAACTCTCTTTAAAAAGCAACCTTTGTTTTAAATCTAGATCAATAAAAACTTTAACTTTTTCTAAAATAGTCCCTTGAAGATAATTGTCATCTCCTCCATGACAGAGAAAAATGCATGGCTACCGAGCTTTCCATTTTTTTTTTTATTCCGACCTAATGTCCCTCACATGCTCTGAAAGTCTGAGTGTAAAAGCCATTTTTGTTTCTCCTATGTAATTAAGATTACACTGGCATCTAATGGCATAAACTACCACCTCTGTGCTACAATTTTACAATTCCCTAGGGATGTAAACAGTACCATTAATTTTCCCAAAACTATATGTTTATATATGGAACAATTTTACAAGGGGTAGTGCCTACCGTGCTTCACTCCACATTCCAGTATTCATAATTGGTGTAGTGTAATGACTATGAACTAACATATCCTTAATGTTATGTCCCCCCTTATAAGAAAATTACAATGTACTAGGTAGAAGATGAACCAAACTTAAATCTTTTAATAAAAAATACTAATAATATTTCATATCAAAAATTTTACCAGAAATAATTGTATATTCTGTAACAAAATATATTTTATTTTCCCCATTTCCTTGTTCAAATCTTCTGGTATTCCTTTGATTACCACTTCTGGCCAGATTATATATATACTGATTTGAATTGGTTGGTCATCTAACAATTTACTAAGTGCATCCTGAATATCTTGGATCTCATAACCCCTTTGACTAAACTGTATGCATGTCTTTAAGAATTCACCCTCAAGAACCTTCTCATCATTACAAAGTTTTTGTATACAAATTAACTCACTATAGGGTAAAGGTTTCGTAAGGTATAGTGGGTGACAACTCAATCCATTCAGAAAATGGTTACCATTCTCAAACCTTCTATGTACCCTAGACTTTATACCAATATCCACCACACCTGCTAGTTCTAAATCCAAAAAGACTACTTTACTCCCCCTTTGCACTCCATCAAATCTCAAACCAAACATATTTTGTTCCAAATCTAGTAAAAAAATCATTAACTAAAGATTCCCCACCGTTTCATAAAAAATAAATCATCAGTAAATCTAAAATAATTCAAAGCAGGATTTTTATAAAACTCTTTAACTTATAAAGAAACAAATGGCACCCCCATAGCTCTGCCTTTCAACTGGTGATAAATCCTTCCATTAAACTGAAAAAAATTGTATGTTAAACAAAACCACACCATCTCAATAAGAACATTTGCCATGGGGTTTTCCCCTAAAAAATATTTTAAAGCCTCCATACTCCACTCATATTGAATATTAGTCTAGATCCATTACTATCCAAAATTTTCCTTCCTACCAGTTTTCAGTTTTAACTTTTTCCAAAAATTCAAAACTATCACGTATAGAAGAGTCCAGCTTCTCTACAGAGGGTAATAGGTGTTTATGTAACAAAACACCCATATTTAAAAAATAATTACATGCTAAAACAATGGGTCTGCCGTGTGGACAGCATAAACATAAGCAAGGAACATTTGAGACTGGGTAGAGTGCAAATTCAGACCGGAGGAAGACAGAGGAACTTACCCCTGCACCCCACCCCCTTTTGCATTTACTGCAAATACATAAGCAACAAGGACTACAACTTTTGTCCAATACTTAGGAGAAAAATCAACGACACTTGTTCTGGTAATTGCAACACTGCTTTTGTGCTATACTGTGCACAGTGTAATGGCTGCAGTTGTTTTTACATAGGAAAAACTGTGAACAATTTCAAAGTCAGGGTAAGTTATGTCTGACATCAGATTCCAGATCCCCAGAAACCAACTTGCAAAGCACTGCTGTGATTTCCCAGACCATAGAGATTTCCACTTCCACATCCTGCGATCCTTATCCTTCTTCAGGTGTGTGTGTCTGATCTCTCTGAATGTGTACAAATCTAAAAAGTAACTGGCATGGGTTTACACAAACTTGAACAGCAATTTTCAGTTATTTGAAATGTGTTTTTTTTTCTACTACTGGTTTGGGATTTTGGAAAGAGGAAGAATTTGAACAGAAGAGCCCTCAGTAACTCCTAGACTCAGGAAGAAGTGAAAACCCCAGGCTGGAGTGCCTTAAAACCATCCTCTGAGCCCAAGAGCATTCTACCTCTCACTGTTGCTACCCCACAGCAACCAGGTATGGATAGTGTAGCCATTGGGACTGCATTTAACAAAAATTCTGTAATCTACAATACAATGAAAATAATTATTCTAGGGCAACACTCCACACTGCTATGTGCTTTACACCATAGGCACAATTTGCCTATCCTCAAAGATCTGTGTTTCTTATATTTATTAAAACTGTTTGTATACTTTGCAGTTCACCAGTTGCTGGATTTTTTATACCATGGACACAGTAAGCCCGCACAAAAGGTTCTGAGGTCTCAAACTTAGTTTTTACTTTTTATGTTTTTCCTCCCACTTGTGCACATCCATGAGCTCTGTGACTTGATTTTAACTGTGTGCTGTTTCTCTAGATGCGTGTACTGTTCAAAAATGGGAATCACCTAATGTAGCTTTAAGTGACTACCCCCCTGCATATAAAAGGGCTGTCTTTATCAAGAGGAAGAAGAATGGGGACTGGTCACATCAATCATATATATGAGCTTCTTATAAGCAGGCATGGTAAACCCTTTTTTGTTATACAAGAGAATATTAGTCTTTCATATTGTATGTCAGGAGAAGTTCTGTAATACAGCTTTCATACTTGACTGCCATTATTTTACACTCCCTAAGCAGCTTTGCTGTTTAGCGAAAGTGTAAAATATAAAAAAAAAAAGACAAAAAAATGTGTGTGTTTATGCCTGTGTTTGTGTGTGCGCACATGTCAGTGAAAGTGAGAGTAGGCCAGCAGTGTCTGTCCTCATAACATCCCTGGGCAGGTGTTAATTACACATTAACACGCACCCAGTCAGGCATTATTGCTTGCTTAAATAACTGCCCTGTTAAATGTAATGTATTAGAACAAGAACACTTGTCCGTCTACCTACTTAACCAAATAAACTTCTGGAAACTTCAACAAGGTTTCTATTCCACCCCTAGGGAGGGAATCAGAGAGGAAGTTTCCTACATCTGCTAGCTAAAGTGATTTTATCTGGAGTAAACTTTTGTACTATGTTTCTTGTGGGACCTGTCACCCTCTAAGCTACAGGTGGGATACCAGATTTCATTGGAGCCCTCTGGATTACCTCTGTTTTTTATACACATTGAACCAGATGGAAAGAGATGACACAGATCTGTCATTATGGTTAAGTACATAACTTTAGTCTTCTCTGTTTTTGTCCAATTTGCTTGGAAGGACCTTTTTTCCTTCTGTAGCACAGCGTGCTTTTCAGTCAAAAAAGAAATAAATAAATAAAGGAGCCCCCTAGTGTTCCCAGACTTAAGGACTTTAAAGTTAACAGTATGGAGCCTGTCAAACTGATACCATTTAGGTTACAGGCTGTAACAGTGTTTCAGATAAAACATTGAATAAGACCCAGCACAAGTAGTCATACTTTGCTCAGTGGAAGAGATTTTTAGTGTGATGCACTTCCAGTTGCCTTTGTCCATGTTTTCAAAACTATAGATTTTGCAGTACATGCAGATCTTCCAGCCAAAGGTGGGTCTTGCACTTCTGCTAAAGTGCACTTGTTAGCTGTTTCATCCTGCTTGCCTACAGAACCTCCATTAACTTTGTGCGGCTTAGTAAGCAGTTTCTGAAAGGGGGCTAACATAAAAAAGCCACACGGGTAATCATTTCCTTTACTTTGTAACTTAAACATTGTTTTTCAAAAGCTACCATCAGCAGTCCTTATGTGCAGTGTTTTAATGACTTCTATGTCCTTCTCCTGGAAAATGCTGTTCATATTGTTGGTCACTTCAGCCAGACGGGTTTCAGAGGTGGAGGTCCTCTTATGCAAGGAGCATTCAGTTTCCCACAGGGATGGGATCAGTCATAGAACAACCTCTCACCAGAGGTTCTCTGAGCTGTGCCATCCAGCTGTCAATCGTCTTCTGTACTGCTAAAAGTAAGGTCTAAAATACTGAGTATCCTAGACATCCGCCTGCAACTTGGGTGTTGCATTTCATTTACCAATGATATCAGACAGATTGACCCGTATTGTTTGTCTCCTTTTTCCCTGTGAATAATTGGTGTCCTATTCTCAAGCCAGATTGTCCAAAAAAAAAAAAAAAAAAACAAAAAAAAAAAAAAAAAAACCCACATTAAAAAAAAAAAAAAAAAAAAAAAAAAAAAAAAAAAAAAAAATAAAAAAAAAAAAAAAAAAAAAAAAAAAAAAAAAAAAAAAAAAAAAAAAAAAAAAAAAAAAAAAAAAAAAAAAAAAAAAAAAAAAAAAAAAAAAAAAAAAAAAAAAAAAAAAAAAAAAAAAAAAAAAAAAAAAAAAAAAAAAAAAAAAAAAAAAAAAAAAAAAAAAAAAAAAAAAAAAAAAAAAAAAAAAAAAAAAAAAAAAAAAAAAAAAAAAAAAAAAAAAAAAAAAAAAAAAAAAAAAAAAAAAAAAAAAAAAAAAATTTTTTTTTTTTTTTTTTTTTTTTTTTTTTTTTTTTTTTTTTTTTTTTTTTTTTTTTTTTTTTTTTTTTTTTTTTTTTTTTTTTTTTTTTTTTTTTTTTTTTTTTTTTTTTTTTTTTTTTTTTTTTTTTTTTTTTTTTTTTTTTTTTTTTTTTTTTTTTTTTTTTTTTTTTTTTTTTTTTTTTTTTTTTTTTTTTTTTTTTTTTTTTTTTTTTTTTTTTTTTTTTTTTTTTTTTTTTTTTTTTTTTTTTTTTTTTTTTTTTTTTTTTTTTTTTTTTTTTTTTTTTTTTTTTTTTTTTTTTTTTTTTTTTTTATTTATTTATTTTTTTATTTTTAAAGGTTTTTCAACTTGATTTTGGAAAGAGGAAGAATTTGAACAGAAGAGCCCTCAGTAACTCCTAGACTCAGGAAGAAGTGAAAACCCCAGGCTGGAGTGCCTTAAAACCATCCTGTGAGCCCAAGAGCATTCTACCTCTCACTGTTGCTACCCCACAGCAACCAGGTATGGATAGTGTAGCCATTGGGACTGCATTTAACAAAAATTCTGTAATCTACAATACAATGAAAATAATTGATGTTCTTCATCTCACATTGCTGCAGTCCTTACACTTGGGTAGTCCGCTGTCCTCGGTCGGCCCGAATATCAAAGTATAAGGCTGACGTCGGTCAAGGCGCATTTGACTGACATCAGGACGTCAGGGTACAAATGCGCATGACCGACGTCATATCCTCAGTCTTTTTTGCCGCATGGTCCGATGCAGAAGCAGCATTGCAAGTGCCGGTTGGCGTTCTGAGATTTTTCGATTTGAAGTTTCAGACCGAGTCAAAGTTGGCTAAGTACCCGTTGGGAATATTTTAGTTTTCTTGCCTCAGTGGTTTACGGATGTCAGAAAAAAGTGAATAATTGCATTTCTTGTGGGAAACAGATACGCGCATAGAGATTATCATACTTTGTGTATTCCTTGTTTAGGGCCTGAGCACGACGTTGTTGGGTGTCGCTCTTGTGCTAGATTCAATAAGCACTATAAAGAGAAGGTTGGATTGTGCCAGGTTAGTCTTTGGGAAGCGGTGCAATTATAAAATGCCGTCGGATGCTCCGGCCGCTTCAAGAAGCGCAAGGACAAAGCAGTTAAGCCTAGGCTGGAAGAACCGTCTGTACCGGACGCCGGTTCTTTAGAGGTGTCGGTGGAGCCGGTGGTTCCACCGGAGGTTTCTTTAAGTTCCCAGGGAGAGACTTTGTTATTGCAGGATGTGGCCTCTCAGGAGGCAGGTCAGGCGGAAGGGGCTTCTCAGGTTACTTTACTCCCCTCCCTTCCTAGGGTGGTTAGGCCCTCTCCTTCTGTTGCCAAGGCTTCTCCCAGAGGCAGGTCAGGTTTAGCTTCAGTTGGTGTCACCCCTAGTTCTCAGGAACTGTGCCCAAGAAGCATATGCTTAAAATGGCAGAAGATTTGATTACTTTGATTAGGGGTTCTTTGCCCCCTCCTGATAAGAGGCCTAGGGTGGAGCCTGAGCCAGGAAGTTTTGAGCAGGCTTCGGATGTTTCAGAGTCTTCGGCTGAAGACTTGCAGGAGTATTCTCCTTATTCTGACTCTGATGTGGATGATGCTACTCCTTCTGCTTCTCCTCCTGAGGATTTTTCTTTTTCAGAAACTCTTCATTCTATGAGGGAGCATTTTAAGTGGGAAGGTCAGGACTTCCCTGATTCCAGGAAAAGGCTTAGGGAATTTTTGTTTTTACCCCAGCATAGGCCTTTGGCTATTCCTCCTGTTTTAGATGTGGTGGAAGATTTTTGCAGAGGCTTCTCTTAATCCTGATTCTTTGCCTCCTGCTCCTGTTAAACCGGATAGATATTACAGGGTGCCTGAAGCTCATAAGTATCTTTTTAAGAGTCCTAGGGCAGACCCAGAAACTGTTAGTCAGGGGCCTAAAGGTGTTAAGGCTTCTGTTGTCAAGAATCCGGTTCCTTCAGACAAAGAGGCCAAGGCTTTGGATAGATGGGAAAGAAAGTTTATACTTCTTCCACTCTAGCTATGCGGGCTTTGAATTGCCAGTTTCACATGTTAAAATACCAAAACTATCTCCTTTCACAATTGAAGTCTAAGGTGGATGCTCTGGCGGAAGGTATTGATTGTAAAGAGTTGCAAGATTTAGTACATGTTTCTGAACAGGTGGGTAAGCATTCTTTGCAATGTGGTTTTGATGCTGTACAGGCCTCGTCTAGGGTGGCTGCCACTGGGTCAGTTCTTCGCAGGCACGCCTGGCTGAGGGATCAGAATTTATCTGACCATGTTAAAACAAGGATTTTAGATGCTCCTTTACAATCTGATGTGTTGTTTGGTTCTCCTGTTGAGACAGTTTTAAAGAAAATGGAAGATAAGGCTAAGTCTATGCAGACTGTTAAAGATTTTTTGCAGGTTCAGCCTCCAAAGTTTAGTAGAAATTGGCCTACTAAGGGGTGGATGTATCCTTCTTATGATTCTCGGTCTAGGAGTAGATCTAGACGTGGTAGGGGCAGAGCTCAGGGCTCTTTCAGGCCTAGGACAGGGAGTTCTCCTGCACAGTCTTCAGGTGAGGGCAGGGGTCAGTCCTTTCGTAAACAGACCCAATGACCTACCTTTTCAGCTGCCAGAGCCTTCTCGTCTGGCAGCACCTTTGGGAGGAAGGTTGGCACTTTTCAAAGAAAATTGGAGTTTAATTACCCAAGACAGATGGGTATTGGATATCATACACCACGGTTAAGGTTTTATTTCCATACCTTGCCTCCTTTCAAAGGCATGCCAGACGTTCCTCCTCCACAAAGAATAGAGGCTCACAAGCAAATTTCTCTGTTACTCCAAATAGGGGCCATTCAGCCGGTTCCTATGCCAGAAGTGGGCCTAGGATTTTATTCTCGCCTGTTCCTAGTACCAAAGAAAGGGAACACGTGGAGACCAATTTTGGACTTATCTATCCTCAACACTTATCTGGACATTCCCAAGTTCAAAATGTTGACGTTGCAGCAGCTTTTACCTCTGCTGGGCAAAGATCATTGGATGGTGACTTTAGATCTCAAGGAGGCTTATCTTCATGTGCCTATCAGACTGAGTTGCAGGAAGTATCTACGTTTTCGAGCTGGGACTTCTCATTATCAGTTCTCTGCATTGCCCTTTGGCTTATCTACTGTGCCCAGAGTGTTCACGAAAGTTCTGGCTCCAGTGATAGCTTTCCTCAGGTTAAAAGGAATACAGATTTATCCCTATTTGGACGATTGCCTGATTCTGGCTCAAAGAGGGGACGAGCTTCTTCTTCATTTGGAGTATGTGATAGCAGTGCTAAGATGCCTGGGGTATTCTGTGAACGAAATAAAGTCCAGTCTAGTACCCTCTCAGGACATGTGCTTTCTGGGTGTGAGACTGAATACAGCATCCCAGATGGCCTTTGACCCGGACAAACAAAATAATCTTTCCCTTTACTTTCATCAGTTGTCTCATCAGTCCGGGCTGACTGCAAGGACAGTCCTTCAAGCCTTAGGGTTCATGGCATCTTGTATTCTGGTGCTTCCCAATGCCAAACTGCATATGAGGAAGCTACAATGGTATCTCAAAATTTATGGACACAGCACTGCCAGGATTTGGACACTGTCATTCAAATAATACCTTGCATTCAAAAGGAATTTTTGTGGTGGGCTCAGGAATGTCACCTAAACAAGGGACTCTCTGTGACCCGGCCAGAGGGCAGTCAGATTCTAACGACAGATGCCTCAGACAAAGCTTGGGGAGCTCATCTGAATGGAAAGTGGATACAAGACAAGTGGCCTGCCAGACTACAACATCTACATATCAACTTGAAAGAGATGTTAGCAGTCCAGTTTGCATTAATAGCTTTCAAGGATTTACTTCTTCCAGGGCAGGTGTTGATTCTAACAGACAACACAACTGTCATGTGGTACATCAACAAGCAAGGCGGAACACATTCTTATCCTCTATGCAGGCAAGCAATGATTTTGTGGGAGACTGCTCTCAGTTTACAGCTAACTCTTCAGGCAAGGTTTCTGCGGGAGCACAGAACTCCTTAGCAGATGTGTTGAGCAGACAAATTATGGATCCCCGCAGTGGAAACTGGATCCTCATGTATTTCAGAAATTGACAGTGTCATGGGGAACTCAGACATAGATCTGTTAGCTTCCCCACTAAACCACCAGCTGCCAAAGTTTTGCACAAAAGGTTTCATCCCACAGCTTGGAGAGTGGATGCTCTTTCTTTCAATTGGAGCAATCTTCATGTGTATGCCTTTCCGCCTCTGCCTCTCCTCCCAAAGGTACTACTAAAGGCCAGACAAGACAAGCCAAGGATGATTTTGATAGCTCAGATTGGCCTCGCCAACATTGGTACCCATTACTGAGGAGCCTGTGCGGAAGCCTCCATGGCCTTTGCCTTCGATTCCACACCTGTTGTTTCAGGAGGACAGTCATTTGCTCAATGTCAAGCTTCACTCTCTGCACCTAACAGCCTGGCATATTCTGTTTTGAACCATAGTGGGCCTCCACTTCCACAGCAAGTTTTGAATGTTATTTTGGAAGCTAGAAGGCCTAGCACAAGGAAAGTGTACGCAGAAAAATGGAAGAGATTTTTATTTTGGAGTGCAGCAAAGGATTTTGATGTTTCTGAGCCTAATTTAAGTGTGGCTCTTCAATATCTTACTGAGTTACTGGACAAAGGTTTGTCCTTCTCTTCTATTAAGGTTCATGCTGCAGCAATTTCGGCTCACTATGACTGTGACCCACCATTGTTTTCTCATCCTTTGTTCAAGCAATTTCTTAGAGGGCAAAGAATATAAGACCCCACGAAGAGCTCCTACTCCTGCTTGGGATCTCAATTTTGTGTTGGAGAAACTCACTCTACAACCTTTTGAGCCTGCAGCTACTGCTGAATTAAAGTTTTTATCATGGAAGACTGCTTTTTTGTTGGCTATTACCTCTGCAAGAAGGGTTTCTGAGTTGCAGGCCCTTATGGCAGTTGAGCCTTTCTTAATTTTCCATAAGGATAGGGTATCTTTACGTACTAATCCTTCCTTTATGCCTAAAGTGGTTTCTAGTGTGGCTTTAAACCAAACTATTCATTTGCCTACCTTTTATGCAAATCCCCAAAATAAAGGGGAGAAGATTTTGCACACTTTAGATGTACACAGTCAGTTGCGATGTTATTTGGACAGAACTAAAGGGTTCAGGCAGTCTCAGCAGTTATTTGTTTCTTTTGCTTTGAGTTCTCAGGGCAAGCCTGTGTCAAAACAAACTATTTCTAAGTGGATTGGGTTTTGCATTGCTTTCTGTTATTCCCATCATGGCAAGGAAGTTCCAGCTGGGATTAGGCCTCATTCCACTAGGGCTACTGCCACTTCGACAGCTTTTTTGAGAGGGGTGGCAACTAAGGATATTTTGGAGGCAGCTACTTGGAGTTCAGTGCATACTTTTTCCAGGCATTATCACCTGCAGCTTTACTCTAAATCCAGGGCTGGTTTGCCACTGCTGTTTTGCAGGGCATTTTGGCAGCTCCTGCTTCCTTATAATTTGGCCATCCTCCCTTACCTCTGCTTTGGGATTCTACCCAAGTGTAAGGACTGCAGCAATGTGAGATGAAGAACATAGTACAGTTTTGTACCTACCATAAATGTAGATGTTCGAAGATCCACATTGCTGCAGTCAATTACCCTCTCTCCTTCCGCTCTGTAGTTAGAGGCGGTTGTGTGGGTTGGGTGATCTATTGGGTGTATATTGTATATTGTATATATTGTACATATTTTTAGTGCTAGGATGGTTGGTTGTTGGTTTGCTGTCTTTTGGTTTTTGACCTTTATTTTTAGGGTCTTCTGACATCTGGGGCAAGAAAAGACTGAGGATATGACGTCGGTCATGCGCATTTGTACCCTGACGTCCTGATGTCAGTCAAATGCGCCTTGACCGACGTCAGCCTTATACTTTGATATTCGGGCCGACCGAGGACAGCGGACTACCCAAGTGTAAGGACTGCAGCAATGTGGATCTTCGAACATCTACATTTATGGTAGGTACAAAACTGTACTTTCTAGGGCAACACTCCACACTGCTATGTGCTTTACACCATAGGCACAATTTGCCTATGCTCAAAGATCTGTGTTTCTTATATTTATTAAAACTGTTTGTATACTCTGCAGTTCACCACTTGCTGGATTTTTTATACCATGGACACAGTAAGCCCGCACAAAAGGTTCTGAGGTCTCAAACTTAGTTTTTACTTTTTATGTTTTTCCTCCCACTTGTGCACATCCATGAGCTTTGTGACTTGATTTTAACTGTGTGCTGTTTCTCTAGATGCGTGTACTGTTCAAAAATGGGAATCACCTAATGTAGCTTTAAGTGACTACCCCCCTGCATATAAAAGGGCTGTCTTTATCAAGAGGAAGAAGAACGGGGACTGGTCACATCAATCATATATATGAGCTTCTTATAAGCAGGCATGGTAAACCCTTTTTTGTTATACAAGAGAATATTAGTCTTTCATATTGTATGTCAGGAGAAGTTCTGTAATACAGCTTTCATACTTGACTGCCATTATTTTACACTCCCTAAGCAGCGCTTTTGCTGTTTAGCGAGTGTAAAATATAAAAAAAAAAAAAAAGACAAAAAAGTGTGTGTGTTTATGCCTGTGTTTGTGTGTGCGCACATGTCAGTGAAAGTGAGAGTAGGCCAGCAGTGTCTGTCCTCATAACATCCCTGGGCAGGTGTTAATTACACATTAACACGCACCCAGTCAGGCATTATTGCTTGCTTAAATAACTGCCCTGTTAAATGTAATGTATTAGAACAAGAACACTTGTCCGTCTACCTACTTAACCAAATAAACTTCTGGAAACTTCAACAAGGTTTCTATTCCACCCCTAGGGAGGGAATCAGAGAGAAAGTTTCCTACATCTGCTAGCTAAAGTGATTTTATCTGGAGTAAACTTTTGTACTATGTTTCTTGTGGGACCTGTCACCCTCTAGGCTACAGGTGGGATACCAGATTTCATTGGAGCCCTCTGAATTACCTCTGTTTTTTATACACATTGAACCAGATGGAAAGAGATGACACAGATCTGTCATTATGGTTAAGTACATAACTTTAGTCTTCTCTGTTTTTGTCCAATTTGCTTGGAAGGACCTTTTTTCCTTCTGTAGCACAGCGTGCTTTTCAGTCAAAAAAGAAATAAATAAATAAAGGAGCCCTAGTGTTCCCAGACTTAAGGACTTTAAAGTTAACAGTATGGAGCCTGTCAAACTGATACCATTTAGGTTACAGGCTGTAACAGTGTTTCAGATAAAACATTGAATAAGACCCAGCACAAGTAGTCATACTTTGCTCAGTGGAAGAGATTTTTAGTGTGATGCACTTCCAGTTGCCTTTGTCCATGTTTTCAAAACTATAGATTTTGCAGTACATGCAGATCTTCCAGCCAAAGGTGGGTCTTGCACTTCTGCTAAAGTGCACTTGTTAGCTGTTTCATCCTGCTTGCCTACAGAACCTCCATTAACTTTGTGCGGCTTAGTAAGCAGTTTCTGAAAGGGGGCTAACATAAAAAAGCCACACGGGTAATCATTTCCTTTACTTTGTAACTTAAACATTGTTTTTCAAAAGCTACCATCAGCAGTCCTTATGTGCAGTGTTTTAATGACTTCTATGTCCTTCTCCTGGAAAATGTTGTTCATATTGTTGGTCACTTCAGCCAGACGGGTTTCAGAGGTGGAGGTCCTCTTATGCAAGGAGCATTCAGTTTCCCACAGGGATGGGATCAGTCATAGAACAACCTCTCACCAGAGGTTCTCTGAGCTGTGCCATCCAGCTGTCAATCGTCTTCTGTACTGCTAAAAGTAAGGTCTAAAATACTGAGTATCCTAGACATCCACCTGCAACTTGGGTGTTGCATTTCATTTACCAATGATATCAGACAGATTGACCCGTATTGTTTGTCTCCTTTTTCCCTGTGAATAATTGGTGTCCCATTCTCAAGCAGATTGTCCAAAAGGTTGGCTAATTGCTGTGAATCCATCAGCAAAACTTTGGAGGCACCACTCCATCAGAGCTTATAGCTACAACTGCAGCATTTTTCAAGATTGTGTCAGTTCAAGGCATTTGTGAAGCAGCCACTTGGACCTCAGACCACATCTTTTTTGGATGTTGCAAACTGAACATACAATCTAAGAACAGCACAGGGTTTCTCACTGCAGACCTTCTTGGTATGCTTTGATCCCCTCCATATTGGTATTACTTCTACAGCTGTGGTGTGAGTAAGGTGTATTACTGCTGCAGTAATCAATTGGACAGTTGTGTGGGCAACACTGTGACAGATGATGATCGAGTAGGCAATCACTGCTGCAATAAACACCCGCCTTTCTGCCTTGTGGTTTACTTTATAGTCTTTTGTTAGCCTGACTTGTGGGGACCAGAGACTCGCTGGGTTATCTTGATGTTCTTTTACCCATTATTACTTTTTTGCCATAGATTTTCATGATGTTGTTAGTATTGCCTGACCCGCACTGTCTATTGGTTGTGCTTGCTAGAGCATTAGTCTTCATGAATTTCACAGGCTAAGGATTCAAGGAAACTCTCAGTACTCCATTCAGGACCACTTTTTCCCCTCGAAAACCAGCTGAAGGACATTGTGCGCCCTCTGCTGTCATCTTTTGGGAAGGAGCTATGCTTTTGAGAATGTCCAGCTAAGAGATGTGGAGTTGAAATGAAGTTCCTATGTCATCTTTGGCAAAATGCTTTGAGTAAGGAATACTACTGCCATGATGTTAACCTACTCCAACATATACTGGTATGGTAAGCTACTCATACGTCTGTGTGTTTCTGTGACAACATCAATTGAATTTGAATGGCATTCTAATACAGCTTTTATTACTCTGTCAAATATTTTTATCTGCTGAGTGAATATCAACCCATATGGAAGAGGTTTTCCAGAATTTTAGGTCATCTGGATGATTGTTCCTCTGTGTGTGTGTGTGTGTGTGTGTGTGTGTGTGTGTGTGTGTGTGTGTGTGTGTGTGTGCGTGCATGGTTTTGTAGGTTGGGGAGTGCACACAGTGGTACAGCTGGCCGATTACTCCTATGCGTAAATCACAATTGCTATAATTTTCTTTTAGTTTTTGTATAGGTTTGTTTACAGTCAGCCATTTTCTTAGCCGTCTGACATTTAGCTTAATTAGTACCTGCTGCTTTCTTTGTAAAGCCTGTCTTGTTAAAAATACAGATTGTCTGTGGTATCATCTTTCCTGTTTGTTTTCCTAGTGGCATGGCTGTTGCCTAATTTTTGGGGTCCTAGAACACCTGAAACACCACCTGATGACAGACCATGTGAATCCCAACTTCTATTCATTGAAGTGTCGTTGGAGAAGCTGTGATACATCCTTTGCAGCCAAGAAATGTTCAAAGCAGGTACAGCACACACAGTTTATAGAGTAATTTATGGATAGGTAGCATAAAAGACACTTCAGTTGTTCATGCCAAACTTGAAGTAGCATACTTCATAGCTGCAGCTATTTGGAAGTGAGATTTTGCTTGTTTTGTTTGCCTCATCTGAGATGAGTAGAGTTACCACTGGTGCCTCTTTGAGCAGTTGCGTCCTGCGAAAAAAAAACTAAAAAATGGTAAATGTCTTCAGATTTTAGGACAAAAATAATTTATAAGTTTTCTCTAATAGTTGCATAAAACATTTAATCTGATGTTAATCTTCATTTATTCATGACAGATGGGTTTCGGTTCCGTCCTTTGAACCGACTCGGCCGATGTACAAGCTCGGCCCAGCCAGAAACTCTCAAGCTAAGGTTACTCATAGTGCTCCTATCCTCATCCCCTCAGATCTCGTTTCTCGCGTAGAGATTAAAGATGTGTCAGACCAGCTCTTAAGATAAGTGTTACTTTTTTTCTCAATATTTAAAATTTAGTCTTACATTATTGTATAATTCTTGCTTTTCTTATTCATTTATCGTTACAAATAATTAACTTTTTGTGAGAGTGAATATCCCCCCCCCCTTTTTTTTTTTTTAACCTTTTTTACCTTATTGGTATTCATACCATTGTTGGTACAGGCCTCTCCATTCCTTTACATTTTGGTATTCTAAATACTATAGTTGATATTTTCTTCTCCCTTCCCTTTACCATTTGGGTATATTTCTATTTACCATTGTTGGTAAATTATTTAAAAAAAAAAATCGTGTGAGTACCCTTAAAACTAGTCACCCCCCCCCCCCCCATCACATCCTGATCTTCCGAATACGGTACCGAAGGTCTGGATACCTGCCAAGACCCGATATTCCCCATCCGTTGACCCCTTTGTTGGACAGCAGCTAAGTCCATTCCTTGACCCACCTGAATCTCTATCAGGGATGTCAACCTGTTCCACCAAGAGCCTTTCAGAGCTCGGTGTAGTGATACTTGTGGATCAGCTCCTAACGGCCAGAGGCATCCCAACTCCATCTAGGACCTCCCTCCCACCTGGAACGAAAGGGTTTTCTCCACAGACTCCAACCTACATTCCTCCTTCAACCTCCCTGCAGACCTTGGAGTCCACGATGCTGACATCTATCCCGGTACCAGCTACTTTGTTTCCACTGGTAGATGTTAACATGGTTCTGGAACCTACCCCATGGACCATGGCACAGTCTGAGCCGACCCACCCTCGAGACCGTGACTGGTCTGTCGGCATCCTGATCCGTAGTACAGTGTTGATTTTTTTTCTTCGGCGACATCTGCAGTTCCGATTGCTTTGACAGCTACAAGTCCTCTCATGGCTCCTTCCCTGAGGCGGGTTTGTCGGAGTAGGGTGTGATGGTTCCAAGGTTGTCTCTCTGTTCCAGGCTGTCATCCCTCTACAGCTGGCCCACCTTTCAGGTGATGGAGAGGACACTCGCTTCAGCAGGCTCACAGTTGGCTCCTTTGGAGCCAGAATGCCATATATACATGTCATCTGGTTCACAGCTGCCACCGTCCGCTACTATGGGACATCGAGCACGAGAGTAGCAAGATACCCTACCGCAGGGCACCCTCTCTTAGGAGTCCTCTTCAGACCATCCCCCTGAAGAGCCACCCTGTAAGAGATCATGCAAGAGGAAGCACATTGAGTCTCCTGAGGAATCTCTCACTGAAGATGCAGATTATGATGAGGGGAAAGGGTCCCCCACAGTCGGCCCCTGAAGATGTTGCCTTTGGAGACATACTGGAGATCTTGAAACAGAGGGGTGACTGGAAGTCCACCAACCCTTCCTTTGAGGTATCTGTACTCTGGCAGGCATTCTGTACCCAGCCCTCTACTTCCTGGGTGACCCCGCCTGCTCTGAGTTGGTCAAGCTCATTGTGAAGCGCACCTGGAAGGCCCTTGACACCATTGAGCCAATCTTCCGGAGATAGGGCAAAATACTCTCCACTATAGAGGATCACCCCCATTGGTCCAAAGGCTTGGCAGTAGATGCTATGGTGGTGGGGTGGTCACCAGGAAAACTCGCAGAGGAGAGTCCTGCTGTCCATCCTCCAAATGGAGTCTCAGACGATGGACGGACTAGGGAAGCAGGTTTATGCTTCAATGACCTTTGCCATATGGTTGTTGAATTACTTGATGCATTCTACCCATCTCCAAAGGGACCTGATCACAGAACTCTCAGTAACCTTAGCAGGAGCAGTGTCTAATGAGGTACATGACAAAGTTGCCTCACAGCATGCCACCCTGGAATCCATATTTAACTTTTCCATGCGCTTGATTGCACATACAACCAAAGGGGCGGCCAGAGCAGCGAGTGCAGGCAGTGTCATGAGACATCATACCTGGATGCGCTTGTACGACTTTGCGGACTCTCTCAAGTTTTCCTTTGTCAGTGGTCCCGTTGATCCTTCCTCTATCTTTGATCCAAATGTTAAAGACACACTAGCCAGGTGTGAGAAGGACTGCAGGACCCTCTCTGCTGTGGGCGTACATTTTTCCACTCACCAACTATGCTACACTAGGAATCAGAGAAGTGGAAAGATGTGGTTCAAGAAATCCCAAGGGCTTTTCCGTGATACACATGGCCCCTGCGGGGAAACTCGTCACGTGTGTCCCGGAAAGGCCCATGGGATTTCTTGAACCACATCTTTCTACTGCTCTGATTCCTAGTGTAGCATAGTTGGGGAGTGGAAAAACGTACACCCACTACAGATAGGGTCTTGCCATCCTTCTCACACCTAGCTAGATTTTCTGGACAGCCCTACCAGTGCTCCTGAAGAGCAGCCCGATTGCTTGCCTCTGGAAGCAGTCGGGAGACTATTCTGTCTGCACCACTTAGTCTGACTTTGTCACAGCAGATTCCTGGGTGCAGACTATAATTCCCAAAAATGATCACATCCCCTTTGGTCTTTACCCGAGGCCGCAAAGGCGAATCGCCATGTTCCACCCAGTCAGAGGGATGTAGCAGCACAAGAAATCCGATAGCTGCTCCAAAAAAAGAGTCATCCAGACAGTCCCACCAGACCAGATAGAATCAGGATTTTACTCAAGGTTCTTTTTAGTTCCAAAAAAGACAGGGGACTACATACCAATTTTGGATCTCAGCATAGTAAAGTTCATCAGACAGACCAAATTCTGGATGGTCACGGTTCAGTCTGTCCTCCCATTTCTGGAAAAAGATGACTGGATGTGCTCGATAGATTTCCAGGGTGCGTATTACCATATAAAAATGAACAAATGCTCCTGAAGCTATCTCCGCTTCTGGCTGGAAGCCAATCACTGCCAATTTTGAGTGCTGCCCTTTGGTCTCTCCACAACCCCCAGAGTGTTCACCAAATGTATGGCAGTAGTAACAGCTCACTTGAGACTACAATGATTCTGGGTGTTTCCTTATCTAGACAATTGGCTCCTAACTGCCCCCACCAAGCATCTGCTTCTCACCTTGCACTACACCCTACAGCTAGTATGGCTCTTAGGGATCTCAGTAAATGAAGAAAAATCAAAACTAGTACCTACTCAAAGCCTAGTCTTGCCTTGTCTCTCTTCCTCTTCACAGGCTAAGATCTCAACCCCCGAGTGATGCTCTCTCGGGACGAAGTCGCAGCTCGTTCAGTCCTTTAACTGCTTGGATCAACAGCAGCAACAATCACTGTAGTTGCCCTAGAAAGACTCCATAAGAGATTACTACAGTGACTCCTAGCATCACAGTGGTCCCTATGAACACATCCTATCTCCCACCCATTCTGCATAATGAACCGCTACAAGCAGGATCTGAATTGGTGGATGAAGCCAGAAATAGAACTATGGAGTCATCCCTTCTCACTCTCTCGGGCCAAGGCCGTAATGACCACAGGCACATCCCTGAATTGGGGGGGGGGGGGACAGGGGGGGGCATTTTCAGGGAAAGACATTCCAAGGCACTTGGTCCCCCTTAGAGGCCAATTTGCATATCAGTGTCCTTGAACTTAGGGTGGTGTGTCTGGCGTTGCAAGAGTTCCAATCTGCCCTCCCATCGGGGACAGTTGCTATCCATTTGGACAACATGGCGGTTGTCTGGTATATCGACAAACGGGGGGGGCCAGATCCTACCCGTTGTGTCGGGAAGCCATGGGCGACAGCCTCCAACCACTTTCTGGTAGCAATGCACACACTCAGGAACTCCGTGATTGCAGACAAACTGAGCAGATGCATTCTCCTGCCTCATGAGTGGTTTCTCAATCCCAAAGTAGTGATGGAAATTTTCTGTCGCTGGGGTCAGCCTTGCTGCGATCTGTTTGCGTCTCCCATCAACCACAAATGCATCAGCTACTTTGCCCTAATCCCACCTCAGGGTGAGTCCCCGAGGGATGCTGTAGTACACAATTGGCCCTTGGGACTGCTTTATGCCTTACCTCCCATCTTGCTGGATGGGTTCGAGCCACCTTCTGCCCGACTCGCCACTCTAAAGCTCGAGAGTTGGTTCCACTGCCTCTGAGCTCCCCTTATATCCCACAATGCTAGGGCGATCCCATACCCAGCTCTCGCTTTGTCAGCTCCAGCTTCAGGTTGGTTTTTTCTTCGAGTTGGTGTTTTTCCCGGTTTCTTTAAGTTTTAGCTCTTTTACAAAAAGTAGCTTCTTACCCCTTTAAAGTAGCAGTAGTCTACTCCCCTCTCATCCTAACCTAATTTTTTCCTGCTTTCTTGTTAAAAAGAACTTGAATTTTCCCTAAATTCTTCCTCTAGGGGCCTAGGTATTTGTAGTGTATTTATGTAGTTTGTTACTACTTTTGTTTATTTTACTTTAGTTTTTAATTTTGACAGGGCATTGTAATTTTGATTTGAGGTGCCTTGTTGTCACCAGTGTGTGTTTGTCTGTGCTAGGTTAAAAGCAAGGTCTCGATTCAAAGCTGTGATGCTGCTGTCGTAGTAATGTCTCTGACAGACGCCACACTTCTGTGTCTATTGTCTGGGGTTTCCAGGACCTGCAGGGACTCCTGTGCTGCTGCTCAGCCATCTCAGCCCCAGGAAAGTTGCAGGAAAGAAAACAAGCTTGAGTTTTGAGTTGTTTGTTGAAGCTTCCCTGTCTGTCTCAACAGGGAAGCCCCTCCCCCTCCAAGGCATTCGCCCGCTTCTGAGCCAGAGCCGCCGGTGACCTCAGGCTGCCTCTTATGCCTTTCAAGCTCGCTGGAGCCTCCAAGACCTAGGAGCCTCGCTTGGGCCGGAGCTCGCCGGAGCCGAGGTTACCGAGGGATTGCGGTCGGCTCACAAGATCTTCCAGCCGGCTAACCAGAAAGTTCAGAGGGTCTTCTTCTCTTGGCTCCGCCTATCGCCGCCCAGCTCCTCCCCTGCTGTCTGAACGGAGAGGTCGTCTCATTTGTCCTATCTCATCGAGGCCGTCCGGGATCATGACCTTCAGAGGGTGGTGAGTGAGTCGACCACCTCTGAGGCACTGCCCCAGATGCTTCAGGAGCCCCACCCATCAAGCCGGGTGCTGCCCCTCGTTCATCTTTCTCCTCCTTTCTCTCTTTGAGTTCCTCGTCGGAGTCGCGGTCGGAACCGAGGAAATACTCGAGCCGGTGACAATTGTCTCGCCCGCTCGGCCCGGCCGCTTTCTTTTTCTTCCATGGAGGACGCCGACTTGACTCGCCGGCTCGGGAGGTGAGGGGGGGGACCCTTGTCCCCCCCCTCCCTCTCCCCTCTCCGGCTCGGGGTCTTCGGGCCGGGCGCCACATCATCGGCGCCATCAGCCTGCGGTGTCGGAGGGTCGGGGGGGTCCTTCGGGCCCTCTGGCTCCTGCCTGGCTCTGCTCTGCCTTTCGAGGTCATGCGGAGAGTGTGCGAGTGTGCTAGGAGCTCTGCGGCTCAGCCCTCTAGCCTGCCTCCCTCCCCCTCGCATCACCCTCATCCCGACCGCACTCCTCCAACCGACCAGAGAGACAACTCCCTCAAGAGCTCCCTTTGGGATTTCATCCTCTTTCCAGGGCTCTCTCCTGATTTGGCAGAAGAGGAAGCGCGGAAGGAAGCAGAAGCACTCACCTGAGTCTGAGTCGCCGACACAGACACGGATGATTCTGATCTGGATGATCTGCTCCTTTTCCCCGCTCCCTTCACGCAGACATTTCTGAGATCCAACAGAGGAGGAAATTAAACAGAGGGGAAATGGCCAGCCCTCAACCCTTAATCTGTCGTAATCTGTGTATCTTGAGGCTTTTGGCCACCCCCTTCACCTCCCTCCCCCCCCCCCCCCCATGCAGGTGGTTGCTGGGGGCGGCATGGACGGCTCCTGATTCAGTGGACCTCACTCCACTCCCAGGAGGCCCTTCATCATCACAGCTCAGATCAGACAAAAATTTTTATCAAAAAAGGAGTCTCTGTGGATGCTATGGTGGTAGCTGGCAAAGAAGGAACTGGCTGATGGCTGATCCTTCCCGTCCTCTCCCATAACCCTAACAAGGAATCTAGAGTAGGGGATAGGTACCGGGAAGTTGATGTTCTCCTCAGCGACATTTACTATGTCATGAATTACTCCATTTCACTTGCCTTCGCTCAAAGGGATCAAAGAAGTGAGAAAAAGAAAGAAAATGCCGGGAAGGACCCCTACAGCTACACGTTTCCAAGAGGAAATGAACACGAGCCATCCTCCTGAACTCCTCCATGCTCCTCTCTGCCTCTCTGATGGAGAGATGAAGTGCAAGCAGAGCCAGGGAACAGGCCTCTTTTACGTAGGCACGCTTGGATGCAATTTTCATTTTATGAACAAGACTAAGACGCTCTTTTTAACTCTTCCTTTGATGGATCATCTTTGGTCCATATGAAAGAGACTAGAGACCCTGCGGGTGACTGATGGCGACTCCTTTCTGCCTTCGGAGTCCAGTCCGTTTTTTTACTCCTTACCAGGAAGGCCCCAGAAGGGAAAGAGGAAAAAGATGGTTCGGTGAACACCATTCTCGCTGACGACAGAGTTTGTTCGTCCAGAGGCAGAGCAGAGAACAACAATGGTAGACGCCGCCTCTAGAGGCAGAGGGGGGTCCGCGCAGAACCAGGGCAGGAGAAACGCCCGTGATAAGCCCTTTCAGCATCCTCCCTGCTGCCCTGACTGCCCATTCGGAGGCAGTCGGGGAAGATTATCACCGTACCCAGAAGCCTGGCTATCATTGACACAAGACAAATGGGTACAGTCCATCATTTCCTGGGTTCTATCCCCTTTCGCTTTTTCGCTCAGTCAAAAAAAAAAATCCATGTTCCACCTGGGCCCAAAGTGATATAGCAGCTGAAAATTTCAAAACTGCTTGCAAAAGAGCTATTCAGCCAGTCAGCCAGTGCCAGCAGACCAATCCAGGATCCTCAATCTTCTTTTTCCTTTTTAGTTCCAAAGAAACAGGAGACCACTTTGATCTCAGTATCTTGTAATAGATCGGTCAAGAAACAAAGATTCTTGACACTGGATGGTCACGCTTTCCCCCTTGGGAAAGTGAGGAAAAATATGTTTCTATAGACTCACAGGACGCTGTACTATATAAAATGAACAGACGCCACCAGAAGATTCCCTCCGCCTCAGGCTGGGAACCAGTCATTTTCTAATTCAGGCCCCTGCCTCTGGTCTCACCACTGCCCCCGGTGTTTACCACAAATGCATGTGTTGGGGTAGCTTCTCACCTGAGATGACAAGGATTCAGGGTGTTTCCACATTCTGACCCACTGCTCACAGCTCAGCTCCCACCAAGCATCTCCTTCTGATGGCCAGAGATTACACTTTTCGCCTCAAAAAAACTGGGTATCTCAATAAATAACAAAAGTAAAGTCTGTGTTGTTGTCTTATTCATACCTACATAGTGCACAATTTAGATACTGTAAACATGTCTGCAACACAAACCTACCAAAGGATAAGGATATCAGAAAATTGGTATCACTATTTCTCAACAACAGAGCCAAAGCCTAGTTCTAAAAATGTCATGGATTCTTCTGTACAGTTCTCTGTGCTTGTTATGTTGCTAGCTTACAAACTAGATCTGAGGTAACCATCGCCTATGTGAGTGGGATAATGGGTGCCTCCGGCCGGTGGAACTTTAGAGTGGGAAGCCGAGAGGGGTTACGCCGGTCGGAGTCGGCCCAACCCATCCCCAGAAAGCAGAAGAGAAGAAGACAACTAACATGGAACGTTATGGTAAGAACATAACTTCTATTTTCCTCTCATTCCACAATTTCTAAAGAAAGCACTTTGGTTGAGCAGCAAAGTAATCCTCATTGCACCCTGTTGGCCCCAACAAGTCTGGTTTCCTTTTCTTTAGCCTCACCTGGTCCACTGCTCATGGACACTGGATCCAACTCCAGGACTACTGTCACACCCACAGGGGTTGATCCATCTAAATTTGTCGAGACTCAAGCTGACAGCTTGGTACCACCTCCTCTGGTAATTACCAGGCAAAATAACCTATCTTCTCCTGTACGATAAATACTTCTGCCTTCCCATAAAGCATCCACCAGGAAAATTTATTATAGTAAAAGGAACAGATTTGTGTTTTGGTCTCAAGAAAAGGGACTGAACCCTTTCTAGCTCCCATTAATTCATTGTTGGAGTATTTATCAACCTTACTCCATTCAAGAGCTTCAGCCTCTATGATCCAGGTCCATTTAGCAGCTGTCTCAAACTTACGTAATGGTTTCCAAGATTCCTCTTTAATATCTCACTGTCTCTGTAAAACTTTCTTGAAAGGAGTCCTGCATATAAAACGCCCTCCAAAGAGCCCATTAAACCTTGGAATTTGATGCTGGTCCTACAGACTTTGACTCGTCATCCCTTTAAGCCTGCTGCCACTTGCGATATAAAATTCTTGTCTTAGAAGACTCTGTTCTTGGTATCCATATCCATCATCTCGTCAAGAAGAATATCAAAATTACAGGCCTTGTGCGTAAAATGTCCTTATATAGTCTTCCACAAAGAGAGAGTTTCTCTTCAGACTAACCCCTCCTTTCTTCCCAAGGTTGTTTCAAGGTCAGATATTATTAAATCTATCGACCTGCCAGTGTTCTTCCCAAATTTTTCTAATAAGGGAGAATTTTGTTTGCATTTATTGGATGTACATGGACAATTACGTTTCTGCTTAGACAAGACACAATCTTTCTGAAAATCTACCCAATTGTTCCTGTCTTTTCAAGATCCAAGTTAGGAAAATCAGTTTCCAAAGTCACTTTGGTGAAATGGCTGAGACTGCATCTCCTTTGTCTTTCAAAAAAATCAAATCCATTTAACAACTAAAATCCAGGTGCATTCAGCCAGATCAGTTGTTACTTCAGTGGCTTTTTATTCCAGAGCTTCTGTAGATGACATTTGCGCAGCAGCCACTTGGGCTACCCCTCATACCTTTATCTCTCATTACAAATTGGACATGGTCTTGGCTCAATGGGGCTCAGGAATATCCTTTTGTAGGGCCTCCCAGAACACACAGCTAGGAACTCATTCCCATCCATCATGAATGAAGATTAACAACATCAGGTAAAGAAGTTATGTTCTTACCATAACGTTCCATCTGTGTTGTTGATGGTCATTCATTCATGACATCCCTCCCTCCTTCCCCCTCCAAAAGACTCCTGGAGGTTCCGATTTGGTCCTGGTTACATGATAGGGCATTTGCTCAGACAAAGCCTCCGCTTTCTTATCCATATGAGCAAACTTGATCTGAGGAGAAGGGCACTAAGGGTAACCTTAGCTCGAGAGTTTCTGGCTGGCACATGCCTGTATATCGGCCAAGCTGGTTCGGAGGACGGAACTGAAACCCATCCGTCATGAATGAATGAAGATCAACAACACAGATGGAACATTATGGTAAGAACATAACTTCTTTTTTTTGTATCTGAAACACCTAAGCATTGTATGAAATAGCATAAACAACTCAAATGCTACAAGAATAAGCTTTTATTTTGGCAAAAAAGTGAAGTTCTGTCCTTTGCACTGGCCGTGGGTATGTTTTGTGCTACAAAATTTCAAGTTTCTACAAAAAGTGGCCCACTTTGGGCATTTGAAAAGGTGGCAACCCTAGAGATGAGGCAGGGCTTTGTGGTAACTACCATGCAATCCAGTTTTTCATTCAGATGGTTGCCTAAACTTCTGTTAACATTGTGCAGCTGCGGAATGATGTGGTATCAGTACTTTTATTTCAGAAGTAATTTACATGTTAGAAACCATTTTTTTATGTGATTATTATGGGTTGGTACTAGCATTCTTTGCCCTGCTTTATTAGACTAATTTGTACTTTGATATAATTATGAATGTAGTTTGGCTTACATTCATTCATTCATTGCCTGTTTACCATTTCAGGGTTTCACTGAGCCAGAATCTGTCCCAGCAAGCAACCTGGCATAAGGCACAAAGCCAGCCCTGGGTGGAACACTATTCCATTGCATGAAACACACTGGGTTATGTGCTTGTATGAGTGCACACACACTCACCCTAGAGGCAGATTAGAAGCTCACCATTTCAACAATTGCATGCTTTGGTTTATGGGAGGAATCCAGAGACCCTGTCAAAACCCCCCGTGAATGCAGAGAATATGTGCTAATGTTGCACTGAAGGCAGCCTAGGCAAGAACTGACCTGGAGAACTAAGTACTGAGGCAGCAGCATTAGCAGCTGAACCACTGCATTGCAGAGCTTTGTTTTTATTTGTTTTACACTTTGTAGTTTGTCTCAAAAGTCATTTGAATTTGGCAGGGGTATCTTCTGTTTCCTGGTGTTTTTTAAATTGAGGGTTCCCTTTGGAATTAGCATAGGTAAATACACTTGAATGGATTTTGTAGAACCAGCAGAAGCCGATTTTCTTTTTTATTCTTGCAGCCTTTGGTCAGTTATGTTTTTGGCACCAAATATTTTTTTGTATGACTTGCCTCATCAGAAAGAGTAAAGCAAAATGTTCAAACTGCTGAGCTTTTTATTTTTATGTATTAATGGATTAACTAGGCTGCTCCTTTTTAATTTAATTGCATTTTTAAACCGTGTTTGGTCTAATATTGTTACATACTCAAGTGTGCTAACTTGCACTGCATGTGAATTGTTTTTGCTACTTTTCTGTAAAAAAAAAAAAAAACTGTAAGCCTGTTTCCTGCCTTTCCTGTAACTAGTGTTCCAGATACAGATTTGCTGTATCCAGGACTGTATGTAAGCTTCTGAGCCCCTCAAGCCTTTCTGTGTTGGCGGGAAGCCACCTTGCTTATCAGTGGGAGTGGTAAGCACTAGGTAACCTGTCTACCACATAAGGAGTTGTTCTGGCCCAGAAATTGTAGTTATTGGCTGTTTGGGCAATCTCTTCCATCTCTCTCAATTTTCTGATTTGAAAGCCTGCATTTGCACTTGTTTCTGTCCTGTAACTCGTCTAGTTCAGATACAGATTCTTAGTTTTAGCACTTAAATTTGCTTATTCATGCTAAGCACTTGTTCAGAACTTGTAAGCACTAAATAAGCTAGTAATTACTATAGTACTCAATCTTCCTCATTACCTAGAGGAAAACAGTTTTTGTACCTTTTCTCACTTGCTTAGAGAAAAACAGCTCTTATACTCACTTTCCTCACTTATCTAGAGGAAAATCGTTTTTTATTCAGGCATGTCCAAGGGTCAGCTCCCAGTGTTCTCTCCTGTCTATCTGATGAATCTGGGCATATTGAGGCAATGTAGAAATTGCCTCATGTACACAGACAACCCTCTCCTCCTACCACCCAACACTAAAACCTGTGAGAGATGCACTTATCTAGCCAAACTGGAGGTAAGGCTCTCTTCAACCATGACTGAACTTGGCAGTCATGAGGAGAAGGTAAACATTAGCACCACACTCATCACATAGTCTCACTAAATCTACACCACCAAAATCCACACATAGTAACACAAAAACATTCGCGGAGGCTCTTAATAATAATCTGTCTAAGCAACAGAGACTTCCAAAGCAGAAACGCAAGCAACCTCAATCCCCCAACACAACCCAAGTGACACACAGCCCACGGACTCAGTGTACCACTCAACCCCAGCCAATAAGGCAAAACAACGTACCCAACACACTAGTCATAGGTGACTCTATAGTCAGGCACACTGATGTCCCACTCACCAGGCTAAACAAGGAGAGGGCTACTGACAGCTGCCTGTCTGGTGCCATGATCCGCCACATAACCCACACACTCAGGTCACTCCAGAACAAGTACAAATATGACTCTGTCATTGTCCATGTTGGTGTGAATGACCCGAGACATACCTCCCTGGACTACATGAAAAGAGACGTGGAAGAGCTCTCCGATCTTGTAGCCCAAGCAGGTATGACCCTAGCCCTGAGTAGCATTCTGCCATCGCCCCGAATGATACCACTGTACAAGGACAAAATGATTGACTTCAACAATTGACTAAGCTTCTGGTGTCATTCTAAGGGGATCCAGTATCTGTCTGCTTGGGATGACATGGTCGACAGGCCACGATGCTTTGCCACAGGTGGCCTACAGCTGTCGCCCCTGGGATTCCGGATACTGGCTAAGGCTCTTGCTGCCCCTATAGTGCCTTTTTTAGGCAAGGTTCAAATAAATTCACCACCGTAGCAGGAACAGGCAAGCAAAAACTGAGGGTAATGCTACTCAATGCTAGATGTCTAAGTCTCAAAATGCACTCACTCAAGGCACTCCTTAAAATGGAGAACATTGAAATCTGTGCAGTGACTGAGACCTGGTTCAAGGCTCCAGAAAGCACCACTACACTACCAGGCTATAACTCATACCACACTTTTCGGCCATGTAACCTGGACCGAAACACCAAAGACAGACGTGTGTCCATATTCATTAAGGATATCCACACCTCCAGGCTAGTTGCTCAGCATAATGTATCCGAGGTTATCCAAGTGCAACTAACTCTCGGCAAAACTGTAATCCAAATTGTAGGTTGCTACAGATCCCCCACCATGCCCCAGCATTCCCACTCCTCTTTTCTAGTTGTACTGGAAAATATTAGGGTTCAACCAAACACCCTAATAATGGGCGACTTCAACTACACCACCATTAACTGGGAAAACTACTTGTGTACCAAATACTTAGCTTAATGCTTTCTGGAATTCATAAACTCCAATGCCCTGGATCAACTTATCCACACCCCCACCAGGGGCAGCAGTATCCTAGACCTAGTCATTACCATAATGAGTGACCAGTGTTCCACACCTGAAGTCAACTCCTCGTCGGTCCGATCCGACCATAAGCTAATCACCCTTGATATCCACATCACGCCCCCACCCCCCATTAAAGAAACCACAGTCAAAAATTTCTCCAAAGCCAACTTGAAGTGGTGAACTTAATGACACCCATGCAGATGGACAATACAGTTACAACTGCTGAATCCTACACAAATGCACTCTATAAGCACTTACACGAGTGCATGGATTGTGCTATCCCAAACAGAACCAAGACACTATCCTCCAAAAAAAGGAAGCCAATCTGTTGGTCCCCTGCCATAAACAAACTGTACAACAGAACAGAGAAACTGTTGCAAAAGAGAGTAAAATCCCATGAGTGGAGGAGCTCCCTGGTCAGCCTCAGTAAGAAGCTGAGATCCCTTATAAGATCCTCCAAAGCTAGCTATGAAAACAAAATCGCCACTAATTCGAAGGACAACCACAAAGCATTCTATAGCTATGTCAAGAATCTCGATGGCAACACCCAGATCTGCTCTGAGTTACAGCACAAAGGCACGAAAATTACAGAACCAACTGATATTGCCAACATCCTGGAAGATAGGTTCAGTGCTAACTTTACCCGCCCCCCCCCTCACCCCCTAAAGGGCCCATATCTATACAGGAAGAATGCAGAGTCCTTGTAATCACAACTACGCAGGTAAAAGCTGCGCACTCTAAAGCCAAAAACACAGCGTCCATGGGACCGGACAACATTCTAGGCTGCATTTTACTTGAACTTCAGAACGAACTGGCTTCCCACTTAAGCACCATGTTCAATAATAGCCTCGCATCAGGCTGTGTGCCCACTGAATGGCGCACAGCAACAGTTATCCCACTCCACAAAGGGGGAGCCACCACTGATCCCGGGAACTATCGACCTATTAGCCTGACGAGCCTGGTCTGCAAGGCCATGGAACATATAGTCATGGAACTCATAAACAAAGATATTGGTAACCTCCAAACTCTGGATCCCACCCAGTTCGGGTTTGTGAAAGGCAAATCATGCCTTCTGAACCTGATCGACTTCTTTGAGGCTATCACCAAAGCCGTAGATGAGGGTAAGGTGGTTCACACAGCCTATCTTGACCTCGCCAAGGCTTTCGACACCATCCCCCATTCTGGAATTATAGCTAAACTCACTAAACTAGGTATAAATCCCTACATCACAAGATGGGTTGCCAACTGGATCACGGACAGAACCCACACTGTAAAAGTTGCAGACTCCAAATCTGACCTCAAAGCAGTGACAAGTGGAGTACCACGGGGTTCCATCCTGGGACCTCTCCTGTTTGGTATCTACTTCTCTGAATTACAGGCTAACACAGAAGTCCTCTGTCTAACAAAGTTCGTAGATGACTGCAAACTAGAAGCCATAGTCATGTCCCCAAATGATGTGGACATCCTGCAGAAAGGCCTCACTGAGACAGATGCCTAGTGTCAGAGCCATGGCCTCAAGCTCAATGCCAAAAAGTGCAGTGTCACCCCCTTTGGTAAAAACTCTGTACCCATGAACTACCACATAGGCAGCAATCTACTTAACACCGAATGTGTGATGAGACCTTGGGACCCAGGTGGACAGTAGTCTCTCCTTTGATAGTCACATCGCCACAGTAGCCAGGAAGTCCTTCTACATGGCACACCTTATCATAAAAGGGTTTTCATCCAGGAAAAAACAGGTCATTGTTCCCCTCTACTCGACACTCATTAGACCCATTATAGAGTACAGCGCCCCTTTTGGAATGTACCTCACAAGACATCTGCAGCAGCTGGAAAGGCCACAGAAGTACCTCACAAAGTGGATTACTGGCCTCAAACAAATGCCCTACACTGACCGCCTCAAAAAACTCCAGCTTTACTTCATAGCATATCGCCTACTCCGAGATGTTCTCTGCCTAACATATAAAGCTATGTCAAACCCAGAGCTGTTGGACATGCTACACCTAAAGAAATCCCAATCCCTATGAGATACACGCTCTAGGGACCTAAATCTTGTCACCACAATAAACAGAACATGCTGGAGGGATAGATTCCTGTCCCAGAGACTTCCCATACTCTGGAACAGACTACCCATCTATGTCAAGCAAAGTTCTTCATTAGCACTCTTCAAGAAAAATCTTGATGAGTGGATGGGAAATAAGAAATACACCCCGGGGATCACTTCTGTGTATCTGCTTGACAGTGGCACAGGAAAATAACTTTCTTGGGTGGCGTAAGCCAGGGAACCTTGTTGGCTAGGCTTACATAGGCCCTTGTGCCGATAGCCTAGTACCTACCTATGAACCTATGCTGCTTTGAACTCTCTCTAGCTGTGGTCAAGGTGGAGGCTTAAAGGGATAAGTGTGAGTACTACAACACATTCTACACTATGACTATGAGAAAATTACTAATTTTGGTACTTAAGTTGAGGAACATAGTATTGTAAAATTACAACACGTAAATTAGGTGTTGTGTGTTGCAAGTATTAATTATTCTGTGCTGGATGGGTGCTTACTAAACAAGAAATAGAATGTGTGATATAGCATGATAAAGCAGAGTATGTAAACAGTGTTAATATTTATCAACATGAAATACATACATGAAGGAGGTGATTGGGAACATATTTTCTGGGAGTGTAATCAGTTGGCAGACTAAAGATTCCCTGCAGACTACTCTGTCAGAGATACTAGGTGAGCAAATTGGTGTAACTAAGCAAATAATTTTTTGAACTATACAGAATCAGAATTGTTAGACATACAAGACCTTGCTGAGTGTAATTAAGGTGGCTGCCAAAAAGCAATTACTAGAAAATGGAAATCATCTAAACCAACTTTACTAGAAGTAGTGAATACGGTAACAAAGATAAAACAACTGGAACTGGGATATTGAGTAAAAGGTAGGAGCAAATTACATAGAAAAAAGGGAATTGTGGGAACAATACACGCAAAGGAGGAACAAAGATTTAAAAGAATGCCAGATTTGAATGAGCTGTGTAATATTTTGACTGACAATGACTGGATAGATTGTAAGCGATGTATAATGTTTGCAACTAAAATTGTCAATATGGTTTGTTTTAATTTATTAAATATGATTGCCTGTCATATGTGATAATTTAATAAAGATGTTTCTTGTTTAAAAAAAGAAAACTAAAGACATGCATGTTGGTGTAGTTCTAGATTAATCACGTTTGAAGAAGGTGAATATTTTATCTAGTTCTTTTTTAAAAATGATTAGCCTTCCTAGTCAAAACAAAATTTATATTCTATATTAGTTGGTTGAGTTGTAATTTTATATTGTTGTGCAAGTTATTTGATTTTGAAAGTGAGTGGGGATGTTGGATATCAGTATTTTTTTTATTTTTTTTATTTCACTTTATTTCCTATTAGGCAACAGAATAAGGGGGTGGGAAGGAAATGTTTTAAAGGGATTGGCATAGTAAGGTTGATGTTTGAGTGAATGATTTTAAAAAATGATTCTTAATAGATGTCCTTCAAGGATGCATCTGCAGTCCTAACATATGGGTTGTCCTGCCTCAGGCAGCCCTTCGGTCGGCTGGATTCACAAAGTCTGGGTCTGGCCTCGGCTGATGTCGCACTTCACCCGACGTCATAGCTGCTGTGTATTGGGTATAAAGGCATCAGCCGACGCCATTTTCCTCAGTCTTTCTTGCTGCGTGGTGGCCGAAGCAGAAGCTGTTCGCAAGTGCCGGTCGGTCAGATCCAGACATTTCTACTACCGAAGACTTCTAAAAAGCTAAGTACCCCGTTGGGGACTCTTTCTTGCCTCAGCCGATGTCAGACAAAGTAAATAATTGTTTAACTTGTGGGAAACAAATACCTCATAAGGATTTCCACTCTTACTGCCTTCCTTGTTTAGGCCCAGACCACGACGTATCAGCTTGTCTAGCCTGTGCTTCCTTCAACCGATGGACGCTTAGACGTCGGTCGGAGTTTGCAGAGGAGTTTTTTGGTCCCGCTTTTGCATACAAAATGCCGTCGGAGACTCCGACTACACATTTAGCTAAAAAGCGTAAGGAAAAGGACCGACACACGCGGTCCGCGGTTTCGGCTGAAACCACGGTTAGGCCAACCGCGAGTGTCTCTGTTTCGGCTGAAACCGAGTCCTCAGTTCTTCCTTCGGCCGAAAGCATGCCTCCGATAGCCGAGGCCTCCCAGAGCATGGCTGAATCTGCTACTGAAATTACCCCTGCTGAAGCAGGCACCCAGGATTTATCAGATACTATTCCTTTAGACATATCTACCCCTGCACGTGGAGCTGCTAGACCCCCTGCATCTATGTCTATCAAGGCTTTTTCCAGGGCTAAAGCAGCTAAATCTTCTAAGGCCTTACTTGCTAAAACTCCCTCTCACAGGCCTACCTCTAGTTCCCAAATGCTCAGCCTGGCTGAGTATCTCATTTCTTTGATCAGGGGATCCCAACCTCACCCAGACAGGGCCTCTCAACCCCCTCCAGATAAGAGACCTAGAACTGAACCCCCGGAACCTGTTTCTACAGACTATTCCTCGGATGACTCAGATATTTCAGACCCTCAGGAAGGCCCATATTCTCCTTATGAGGATTCTGATGCAGAAGACTCCATTCCTTCTGCTTCTCCTCATGAAGAATTTTCTTTTGGGGAAACCTTACATGCTGTGAGGGAACATTTTCAATGGCAGGGCCAGGATTTTTCAGATTCAAGGAAAAGGCTTAGGACTTTTTTACATTTACCACAGCATAAGCCTTTAGCCATTCCTCCAGTACTAACAGTTGTTGATGATGCATATAATGATGCCTGTACTGCCCCTGATTCTCTCCCTCCGGCCCCTGCCAAGCCTGACAGATGTTACAGGGTCCCGGACACACACTACCATTTGTATAAGGCTCCTGTTGCAGATCCTGAAACCATTTCACAGGGCCCCAAAGCTGTAGCAGCTGCCTCTGCCAAAAACCCTCTCCCATCTGAAAGGGAATCTAGAGCATTAGAGAGATGGGGTAAAAAGGTTTATACTTTTGCTACTCTTTCGGCCAGGGCCTTAAACTGTCAATTTCACATGATTCAGTACCAGGAATTTTTGTTAGACCAGCTAAATAAAAAACTGTCCTCTCCTGAACCTATAGACCGTAAGTCCCTTCAGGATTTGGTACATAACTCTCAGCAGGTCAGTAACCATTTCTTAAAATGTGGCTATGATGCACTGGAGGCTTCCTTTAGATCAGCTATGACTCCCCTGCACAGCAGGTTCTAAAGAAGGTGGAAGAAAAAGCAAAATCTGTCCAAACAGTCAAGGATTTCTTACAGGTCCAACCTCCGAGGTTTAGCAGAAATTGGCCTTCGAAGAATTGGTCCTTTCCAGACACCTCCAGAGCACAGAGAGGCAGAAATAGACGCCCAAGAGGCAGAGGTCAATCCAGGGGTGCCTACAGGGGACGTCAGTGGCAGCCTAACAACCAGAGAAGTACTGCCACAGATTCAGCTACAACCACTTCCACAGGACAGACACAATGACTTGGCTCTGATTCCGCCTACCAGGGAACAACTGGAAGCACCCTTGGGCGGAAAACTAGCCTTATTTTCCGTAAACTGGCATTACATTACAGGAGACAAATGGACTTTACAAACAATAGACAAAGGCTACAGGTTTCACTACCACACTCTACCAAAAAAGAGAGGAATGCCAAACCTACCACCAAGCCAAAAAACAAACGCTCTAAGACAAATCAACAACCTACTAAGGATGAGAGCTATAGAAAAGGTACCACCTATGGAACAAGGACAAGGATTTTACTCCAGACTTTTCCTGGTACCAAGAAAAGAAAATCAATGGAGGCCTATTCTTGACCTGTCCGCTCTGAACACATACCTCATTGTTCCAAAATTCAAAATGCTGACCCTACAGCAACTTCTTCCCATGCTGGGCAAGGAGTCTTGGCTGGTGACTCTAGATCTCAAGGAGGCATACCTGCACGTCCCTATACGACCAGATTGCAGAAGACACCTCAGATTTCTTGCAGGATCAGAGCATTATCAATTCTCAGCATTGCCCTTTGGCTTATCTACTGCGCCCAGAGTATTCACAAAATGCCTGGCATCAGTAATTGCTCATTGCAGGCTTCAGGAATTCAAATTTACCCATACCTGGACGACTGCCTAATACAAGCGGACAACAAGACAAAATTAACAAAAGATTTGGAAAAGGTTATACAACTGCTGCAAGCCTTGGGATACACAGTCAACATGCAAAAGTCAAGACTGGTACCATCCCAAAGGATAACATTCTTGGGTGCAGAACTGGACACATCAACTCAGATGGCCTTTCTCACAGAAGAAAAACAAAAGCAACTACCAGTCTATTTCATGACATTAACAACACAGACTCAGCTTACTGCAAGGAAAATCCTGCAAGCCCTGGGTTACATGGCATCCTGCATAATATTGATTCCGCATGCCAGACTGCATATGAGAAAGTTGCAATGGTACCTAAGGAATGTATGGTCTCAACACAAGCACAGTCTAGAAGCCCAGATTCCAATAATTCCATGCCTGAAGCAAGAATTCCTGTGGTGGGCTCAGGCCTGTCAGTTGAACAGAGGATTGCCTTTCCACAAACCTCATCCAAGCCAGACCATCACCACGGACGCCTCAGACCTAGGCTGGGGGGCGCACATGGTGGACAAGTGTATACAAGGCCTATGGACACAAGACCAGCTGAATCTACACATAAATCAAAAGGAGATGCTGGCAGTGAAACATGCAATCCGGGCATTCAGACCATTTCTTCAACAAGGTCACCTGCTGATAAGGACGGACAACACCACAGTCATGTGGTACATCAACAAACAGGGAGGTACACACTCATATCCTCTATGCCGGATGGCAATGGACCTGTGGAATGTGGCCCTGAACCTCAACATTCAACTCCAGGCCAGATTTGTACCAGGAAAAGACAATTCACTAGCAGACACCTTAAGCAGAACTACCACGGATGCTCACGAATAGATGCTGCATCCAGATATCCTCAAAACCATAACAAAGAAATGGGGACTACCAGAGATAGACCTGTTCGCCTCCCCACACAACCACCAATTGAAGAAATTCTGCACAAGAGCATACCACCCACTTGCTTGGAGGGTGGACTCCCTTTCCTTCAGCTGGAAAAACCTGACAGCATATGCATTCCCACCTCTTCCTTTGATGTACAAAGTCCTACTGAAGATCAAAGAGGATCAGCCAAGGATAATCCTGATAGCTCCAGACTGGCCGAGGCAGCATTGGTACCCGCTACTGAGAAGCATGTCTTGGACACACGCATGGCCTCTACCTCTATGTCCTTTACTTCTAACACAGAACAACTACAAGATCCTACATCCAAACTTGAAAACACTACAGCTAGCTGCTTGGAATATTGCATAAAACAAAATAACCCAGATTTATCTCAGGGGGTTAGGGACATTATCCTGGAGGCTCGCAGACCCTCCACAAGGAAGACTTATTCAGCCAAATGGAAAAGATACCTCATTTGGAGTGCATCAAAAGGGGAAAATGTATCATTAGCAAACATCCTGGAATACTTAGCAGAACTGTTCCACAATGGCCTGTCCTACTCCTCCATTAAGATTCATGCATCAGCAATTTCAGCAGAATACAACATGGATCCTCCAGTCTTCTCTCATCCTCTACTCAGACAGTTCCTGAGAGGAATTAAAAATGTAAAGCCTTCAAGGAAACCACCTTTGCCTACATGGGATCTTAACTTTGTGCTGGAGAAGTTAACACTTCCCCCTTTTGAACCAGCAGCAACAGCAGACTTACAGTTCTTATCTTGGGAAAACTGCTTTCCTGCTTGCAATCACTTCAGCAAGAAGGGTATCTGAGTTACAGGCATTAATGGCAGTACAGCCCTTCCTTATCTTCCATCAGGATAGAGTGTCTCTGAGAACTAACCCTACTTTTATGCCAAAAGTGGTCTCCAGAGTATCATTGAACCAAGCGATTCATTTACCTACATTCTTCCCCAACCCACAGAACAGGGGGGAAAGACTGCTACATACCTTGGATGTACACAGACAATTACGCTACTATCTGGACAGAACTAAGACCAACAGAAAAACTGACCAGCTTCTGGTAGCATATGCAACAGGAATGCAAGGAAAAGCAATTTCAAAACAGACAATCTCAAAATGGATAGGAAATTGCATTAGATTTTGCTACTCTTTTCATGGAAAGACAACTCCAGAAAATATCAGGCCTCACTCCACAAGAACTACAGCCACCACTGCAGCTTGCCTACGAGGAGTGGCTACCAAAGACATTTTAGAAGCTGCTACTTGGAGCTCCATGCATACATTTGCCAAGCATTATAATCTTCCTTTATACTCCAGATCCCGAGCAGGTTTTGCAACTGCTGTTTTGCAAGGGATCTTAACTACACCATCTTTATCTTAGTACCTCCTCCCCCAGTTTGGCTATGGTATTCTACCCATATGTTAGGACTGCAGATGCATCCTTGAAGGACATAGTACAGTTTTGTACCTACCATAAATGTAGATGTCTGATAGGTATGCATCTGCAGTCAGGATTACCCACCCTCCTTCCCCTCTGTGGTATTCCTAGGGTATTTACCCCTCTTTTAGCTAGCTGGGGGAATCTGTTATGGTGTATTTGTTTGTATATATGTATATATGTATATATATTCTTATATTGTTTGCTCTCTACTGTTTGGAATTATTTGCATTTATCCAAATTTAGATTTCCTAGAGGGCACCTAGCATCTGGGGCAAGAAACACTGAGGAAAATGGCGTCGGCTGATGCCTTTATACCCAATACACAGCAGCTATGACGGGTGAAGTGCGACATCAGCCGAGGCCAGACCCAGACTTTGGAATCCGGCCGACCGAAGGGCTGCCTGAGGCAGGACAACCCATATGTTAGGACTGCAGATGCATACCTATCGGACATCTACATTTATGGTAGGTACAAAACTGTACTTTTTGTCTTTTGATTCTTGGGTGATGGTAGACTAATCCCAAGCGTAAACACGGAGTCCAAAAGAATGGTAAAGCCACGCACACAAGCCACTGACAACTCATAAAGGGGGAAGTGTGTTTGGGTGTTTGTGTGTGTTGGGGGGGCAAAAGTTAGACTCAAAAGATAACTATACTAATGTATACCTTAAGTGTGAATTCATTACAAAATCATGCTAAAGCCTTGGGAGCATAAGAGGCCATCCTCCTCTTATGACCGGTATGAGAAGGCATAGCTTGGTGCCATGTCAGTACTCACCTAGAAGTAGTAATCCTTTGCCATAAAAAGCATGATCTGATTGTCAGTCTTCATTCATTCTTGACTGATTGGTTCAGTTCTGACCTCTTGGAACCAACCCTGCCATTATACATAGCTCGCACCAGCTAAAAACTCTTGAGCTAAGGCTCTACCCACAATGCCTCTCTCCCCATTACCCCAGATCTTGTTTGCAGCGTAGAAAATTGGATGCGTCAGCTGATGCTCTCCCTTTCTTATTTCCAAACCTTTTTGCTTAGAATTTTTTGCTAAATTGTTTTGGACTTTGTTGTTTAGTGACTGTTTTTCCAACGATTCTACCCACCCTCTCTTTGCATTTCCATAACTCTCTTTTTACCATTGCTGGTATCAGGCCTCCTCCCGCCTTCTATTACCATTGGTAATCTTTAGTACCATTGTTTGTATCCTCTTTTTCCCCTTTCTCCCTTTACCCATTTGAGTATTTTCTTCTGCCATTATTGGTGTATGTATATAAAATAAAAAAAAACTATTCCTTTCCTGCCCTTCCTCTCTCTTTTGTGTGTGCGTGTGTATGTTGTTTGTCTTTCGGCTTTTCCTGGTGAGGGGTCCCACAGCAGAACTACGGTCCGCTGATGATTGGCAGTAGATTTTTACGGTGCCAAGTTGCCAGCTCAATGCCCAACCTTCAACGAAGACATGCCCATGCATGCATGTCTTTCGGATCGCCACTCGACCGCGGGGAGGACATGCAGTGTGTGTATATTAGTGATAAACTAATTTTTCAATATGGCAGAGAAGCAAAAGGGGACATCTGGATTTAAGCAGTGTCAAGACTTTGGCAGAAAGATGCCCAATTCTGATGGGCATCTTTCCTGTGTATATTGTTGGACTTGACTTGTACTATTTGTCAGGGCTTTAGCTGAAAGGTGCAACAAACTTATTTTGAAAGGCTTATTAAAATGTCCCTTTACTGAAGCCCTACCTAAGGCAGAGACAAAAGTCTTTTCGACACCGACCACTACTTTGGTGCCAAAGACCTCTTCTGCACCAACAGTTTCTTTTCAAATTCCATTGTCATATCTTTCGGTTCTACAATCCCCATTCATACATCAGCCTATGGTGCCGAAAATCGATTTACCAGTTATTCCCAGGACTAGATATTCCCCTTCAGTGGACCCATTTTTTGGGTCAGCAGTCGAGCCCCTTTCTAGATAGGCCAGAGTCCCCTTTAGGATTGTCAATCCGTTCCTCCAGGAATCTATCAGAATTGGACGTAGACAGATTAGTGGATCAGATTGTAGCAGTCAGAGGCCTCCCTGCACTGTCACAGACCTCTCTCACACCTGGAGCTGAGGCTTATTCTCCAAGGACTCCACCAGTTTATCCTCCTTCAACTTCATTTTAGAGCTTGGAGCCCCCCACTTCAGCGCACCTGGTGTCAGTTACCTCAGTGCCGACTCTGGATCTCACCTCTTTACCAGAGTTGACTCTGTGGTCTGTTTGGCTTCTTCAGATCTGTTGCACACCCAAGACCGTGGATTGGCTGTTGACTCTGGGATCCTTGGACCAGTTCTGGTTATTTCCATGGTGCCTTCTATGGCTCTCAGGGCCATGGCAATTCAAGCCCTCTCTCGGCTCCTGCTTTGAGTGGCGGCTCATCAGAGCAGGGTGTGACCCCCTGTTCTGAGGTTGTCTTTCTCTGTTCTGGGTCCCATCCCTCTTCAGGTGGGTCTGCCTTCCAGATTATGGAGAGAGCTTTGGCCTCAGCAGGCGCCTAGCTGATTCCATCCTCGTTGGAGTGCCATATTTTTGTTTCCTGTGGTTTGGAGCTGTCACAATCTGCTACGTCAGGACAGCGGGCAGAAGAGCTGCAAGATACGCCAGTTCAGGCCCCCCCCCTTCGGAGTCATCCTTAGAATTTCCCCCTGAGGAGCCTCCCTGTAAGAAGATCTGCAAGAGGAAGCAGCTGGATTCTCCTGAAGAATCTTTCACTGAAGACACACATTACAATGAAGGGGAAGGGTCCCCATGGTCACCCCCAGAAGAGGTCTCCTTTGGAGACATCCTAGAAATATTAAAACAGAGGGGTGATTGGAAGCCCTCAAATGCATCCCCTGTGGAGTCTGTGTTCTTACAAGCTTTTCATAGCAGTGGATGCTGTGGTGGTGGCCACCAAAAAGGAACTTGCTGATAAGAGTTCAACTATCCATCCTCCTAACCGAGAGTCTCGGACAATGGATAGATTTGGGAAGCAGGTCTTCGCTTCATCGACCTTCGCTTTTCAGTCCTTCGCACATTTTACCAGACTCCAAAGGATCTGATAACTGAGCTTTCAGACACCCTTGCAGGAGCAGTATCTGACGGGTTCGAGATAAATTAGCCTCTCAGTTTGTCACCCTGTAGTCTATCTCAAATTTGTCCATGTGGCTTATTGCTCATACAGTTGAGGGGATGTCTAGATCAGCGGGTACAGGCGTTGCTATTAGGTGTCACGCCTGGATTCCCTTGTCTGATTTCACGGAACCCTTTAAGTCTTTCTTTATCAACACTCCTTTTGATGGTACTTCCTTGTTTGGCCCAAAAGTCAGACACACACTAGCTAGGTGTGAAAAAGATGGAAAAGACCCTCTCTGCTGTGAGAGTTTATTTTTCCGCTCCTCAATGATCTTACTTCAGGAATCAGAGGAGTGGAAAAATGTGGTTCAAGAGGACCCTAGGCCCTTTTTGGGACACACGTGACTACTATTCCTCCCGAGGCAGAGGGGGGGGGGTTCTGGAAGATACCCCTCCTGTGGCAGAGGGTGTCTGCGTAACCAGGGCTCCAGAGATTCCTTTCCTGGACAAACCCTGTCAGCACTCCTGAATGGAGGCCCGATTGCTTACCTCAGGAAGCAATCAGGAGGAGTTTCTCTCTGCACCATTCAGGCTGGCTTACAATAACCTCGGATACCTGGGTGCAGAAGTAATTACCAGAGGTTACTATATTCCCTTCAGTCTTTGCCCAAAGTCCCAAAAGTGAATCCCCAATGTTCCACTCAGTCAGAGGGATCTAGCAGCACTAGAGATTCAAAAGCTGCTTCAAAAAAAGAGTCATCCATGTGGACCCACCAGACCAAATAGGATCCCCAGATTCTACTCAAAATTCTTTTTAGTGCCAAAACAGACAGGGGACTGGAGACCAATCTTGGATCTCAGCCTATTGAACAAATTTGTACAACAAAAAAAAATTCCGGATGGTCACGGTTCATTCAGTCCTTCAACCGCCAAAAGACCAAGACAAACTGTAGAAAAACAGATAATGAAGTAGGCAGCCAAAGTACCACAGATCCGGATAAAAGGAAAACTCTTCTTTATTCAATTAAGCGCTTTCGTCAGACTCCACTGACTTCATCAGAATATTTGCTTTTCTTCAGTCAGTCCTTCCCTTCCTAGAGAAGGACGATTGGATGTGTTCTATAGGCCTTTAAGATGCATATTATGACATAAAAATGGACAAACGTTCCAGAAGGTATCTCTGCTTCCGGCTAGGAGCCAGTCATTATCAGTTTTGACCACTGCCCTTCAGTCTCACCACAGCCCCCAGGGTGTTCACCAAATGCATGGCAGTCGTAGCAGCTCATTTGAGATTACAGGGATTCCACGTGTTTCCATATCAAGACGACTGGCTCCTCACCGCTGCCTCCAAGCACCTACTGCTTTATGCCATAGACTTTGCTTTACATCTTGCCGACACTCTAGGCATTTCAGTCAACAAAGAAAAGTCACAGTTGACTCCCACACAAGATCTGGAGTTTTGAATCTCAGAACACAACTTCAGGTAATTATTTCCCAAAACAGAGTTCCTGCTCGTCTGGTACTAAAAGCTCGGGGATTCATAGCAGCGAAATAACGTTAGATATTCTTCGTGTTTCGCTGTTGCATTCATCACACATGGGTTATCTGCCTGCAGGTAGCCCTCAGTCCACCCAAATACCAGAGTCTTGGGATTTCTGCGTCCGATGCTGTCGCCTCTTCCATAACGTCATAAAACATGCAGCTGACGCCATTACATCAGCTTTTCTTGCCGCAAGGGAGCCCGAAGCAGAAGGAGTTTGCAAGTGCCAGTCGGCCACTACCTGAAATTTGCGTTGTTCAAGTTTCAAACCTGAAGTCTTCTAAAGCTAAGTACCCCATTGTTGATCCTTTTTTCTTGCTCTAACCGATGTCAGAAAAAGTTAATTGTCTTGCCTGTGGAAAGCAAATACCTCACAGAGATTTTCATTCTTATTGTGTCATCTGTTTAGGCCCAGACCACAATGTTCCTTGCTATCGGTTTTGTGCCTTGTTTTAACGCCTGAACTATTCGTTGTCAGGCTGTCTTTGTCGCTAAATTCTTTTGCTCTCATTCTCCGTATTCCGAAATGGCTTTGATAAGCTGTCCAACTACCGATGATCTGTAAAAACATAAGGATAAAGACAGAGACAGACCGCATAGGTCCAAAACTGCCGACGATGCTTCCGTTAAGCTAGTCACAAGTCTGCCGGTACTCAGTGAGGCATCTTTGCAGCCCCTGATGCCCGCTTCTACAGATTCGCAGGCATCTACTGAGACCCATTCGGTGTCCGGTATGCCGCAAGATTCTTCTTCGACTACGGAACCTGCGGATGTCTCTACCATGGATGGGTCCGGAGCCACTGTGCAGGCACCAGCTTCTGAGGATGTATTCCGACCTTCAGATGTTCGTATTAAACCGACAACTTGGTTTTTGACTAAAACTACCAAGTTTCTCAGGTCCAGAGTTTGCACTACACCTAGAAAACAGATGGCTAAAGCGCATGCTCAAGCTCCCATGCCACAGAAACAAATGCTTAGAATGGCTGAAGACCTCGTAAGTTTTAGAGGGGGAAGGCTGGCTTCCCCTAATTAAAGACAAAGAATTGATTTTTCCTTCTGATTCTGCAGACCATGAGTCCGATGACTCTGATCCCTCTGATTACCAGGAACATACCCTTATCTCCCTATGAGGATTCAGATGCAGAGGATTCCATTCCCTCTGCCTCCCCTCCAGAGGACTTTTCTTTTGGTGAAACCTTGCATACCTTAAGAGAGCATTTCCATTGGGAATGCCAGGACTACCCTCAGTCCAAAAAAGAGACTCAGAATTTTTAGACTTTCCTCAGCACAGGCCTCTAGCTATACCCCCTGTCCTGGATATTGTAGATGATGTCTTCATGGAATCCAGTCTTACTCCTGATACTTTACCACCAGCTCCTAGAAAGCCTGACAGGTACTACAGAGTACCTAACTCACAAATTTCTCTTTAAGAATCCCACTGTGGATCCAGAGACCATTTTCCAGGGACCTAAAGGCATTAAGGCTACTACAGCCAAAAACCCTACCCCTTCGGACTGGGATACTAGAGCTTTGGACAGAAGGGGTAGGAAGGTATATATCTCTGCAACTCTTGCCATCAGGGCTTTAAATTGCTAGTTTCACATGTTGAAGTACCAGCAGCATATTATGGAACTAATTAAACAAAAAATGTTGTTGCTTCCAGATTGTACAGAAAATGAAGATTTACAAGAGTTAATGCAGTCTGCAAACCAAGTTAGTAAACATATTTTGCAGTGTGGTTTTGATGCCTTAGAAGCATCTTGCAGGGCTGCTGTCACTGCGTCTGTACTGAGAAGGCATGCTTGCCAGACCATGTCAAAGCAAAATTACTAGATGCTCCATTAAACCAGGAACGTTTGTTTGGCACAAAAGCAGAAGTTCTTAAAAAGATGGGTGAAAAAGCTAAATCTATGCAAACTGTTAAAGATTTCTTACAGGTGCAGCCATCTAGATTCAGTAGGCATTGGCCTTCTAAAAACTGGTCCTTCCCAGTCCAAACCCAGGGACCACAGACCACCAAGACTACAGTCTCAGGGTATGCAGAGATCTAAACAATGGAGTGCTCTCACCTCAAAAACAGAGAGTGGTAAGCCACCCCCTTATGGAAAAAGTTCACAATGACTTGGCTATCATCCTTCCCAGCCATGCCCAAGTACTTGCACCCCCTAGAAGGAAAACTCGCCCTGCATGCAAAAAAATGGATGTCCATTACCCAGGACTGATGGGTCCTAAACATTGTATCCCAGGGATACAGATTCTACTTCCACTCACTGCCAACCTCAAGTGGGTTGCCAGACCTTCATCCAAACCAGTGGGCAGAGGCTCAAAAGCAAGTACTTTCTCTTCTCAGTATCAGGGCTATTCATCTTGTTCCAGTAGAGCAAAGGAGTGTCAGGGTTTATACTCCAGACTGTTCCTGGTGCACAGAAAAGAGAGCTCTTGGCGCCCTATCCTGCATCTGTCAGTTCTAAACACCTTCCTGCTGGTCCCAAAATTCAGAATGCTTACACTGCAACAGCTTCTTCCCATGCTAACCAAGGACACCTGGCTAGTCACCCTAGACTTAACAGAAGCTTCTCTGCACATCCCCATAAGGGAATTTTGCAGGAAATATCTACATTTCAGAGCAGGCTCTATGCACTATCAGTTCTCTGCACTTCCCTTTGGCTTATCTGCTGTGCCCAGGGTATTCATAAAGTGCCTGGCTCCAGCCATTGCATACTGCAGACAGAGAAATATTCAAATTTACCCATACTTGGATGATTGCCTGATTTAGGAGGACAGTCAGGAATTGCTACTTCAGCACCTGGCATTTGTAAAGAGACTTCTAACTTCTCTGGGGTATACCATCAACGAGAAGAAATCACAACTGGTGCCCAGCCAAAAGATTGTATTCCTGGGAGCAAGCTTGAACACAACTTCCCAGATGGCATTCCTCACTCCAGAAAAACAGGTTTATTTGACAAACTACTTCAAACTAATGGCCATCAAAACCCAACTATCTGCAAGAAAAATACTGCAGGCCTTTGGGTTCATGGCCTCATACATTCTGCTAATTCCATATGCAAGACTGCATGTGAGGAAACTTCAGTGGTACTTAAAAAGTCTCTGGTGTCAACGTTCCCAGGACCTGGAAACACTGATTCCTCTTATTCCTTGTCTAAGGGAAGAGTTCCTTTGGTGGGCAGAGGCATGCAACCACAACAAGGGACTCCCTTTCACTCAACCCCTCGCTGCCCAAACTCTGACAACAGATGCAACAGACTATGCATGGGGAGCTCACATGGCAGGCAAATGCATTCAGGGCAAATGGAGCCCAGGACAAATTGCCCTGCATATCAATCAAAAAGAAATGTTAGCTGTACAGAGTGCTCTGACAGCCTTCAAATACCTTATCCTTCCAGGACAATGCCTGATAAAGACAGACAGCACCACAGTTATGTGGTACATAAACAAGCGGGGGGAACTCATTCCTACCCTCTCTGCAAGGTTAGCCATGGCTCTGTGGAACACAGCCTTGAGCAACCAAGTGCACCTGAAAGTTCAATTCCTGCCAGGCAAACAAAATTCATTGGCAGATGACTTGAGCAGAAATCTATTGGACCCACACAAGTGGAAACTGGAACCCAACTCATTCAAACTTCTAATCCACAGGTGGGGGACACCAGAGGTGGACCTCTTTGCCTCCCCCAAAACCATCAATGGAGCAAATTTTGCACCAGAAATCCTCACAGCCAAGCTTGGAAAGTGGATGCCCTATCCTTTACATGGGAAAACCTCTAAATTTATGCCTTTCCCCCTCTGCCCCTCCTCTCAAAATAACTACTCAAGATCAAACAGGACAGACCAAGGACAATCCTTATTGCCCCAGACTGGCCATGCCAGCACTGGTACCCACTCCTATGCAGTCTGACAGCAGTGCCACCCTGGCACCGACATCAGACCCCCCCCCCTGCTGTCCCAACAGGAGAGACAGATTTTTCATCCACAGCTGCAAACCCTGAACCTTCCAGCCTGGCTTATCCCCTGAATACACCACCAGCAACCCTCAGCAAACAGGTGCTGGATGTCATCCTTGAAGTCAGAAGGCCTAGTACTAGGAAATCCTATTTAGAAAAGTGGAAAAGATATTTTTCTTGGAGCCAGTCTCAAGGAAAGGACACAGCCGTACCCACCTTACCTCAAATCCTAGATTACCTAGCAGAGCTGCTCCACAAAGGGCTATCCTTCTCATCAGTTAAGATTCATGCCTCTGCCATCTCAGCTCATTACAATACTGAGCCCACCTCTCTTTTCTCACCCTCTCATCAAACAGTTCCTGAGAGGCGCTAACAATTTAAGACCGCCAAGAAGAGCTCCCACCCCTGCCTGGGACCTTAACTTTGTACTAGAGAAGCTCACGCTTCCCCCTTTTGAGCCTGCTGCTACAGCAGAGTTAAAATTCTTCTCTTGGAAAACAGCCTTACTTCTAGCCATCACTTTCAGCAAGAAGAGTGTCTGAGTTACAGGCACTAGTGACTGTGGAACCCTTCATTATTTTCCATGCTGACAGGGTTTCCCTCAGGACTAACCCATCATTTATGCCCAAGGTGGTATCCAGTGTGGCTTTAAACCAATCCATCCATTTACCAACCATTTTCCCTAATCCTCAGAATAAAGGGGGAAAGGATCCTGCACTCCTTGGACGTGCACAGACAACTCAGGTTCTACCTTGACAGGACTAACCTTTCAGAAAATCTGACCAGCTGCTAGTCAGCTTTGCTACAGGGTCAGAGGGCAAGGCCATTCAAAGCAAACCATTTCCAAATGGATAGCAAATTGCATCCATTTCTGCTACAAACACCATGGAAAACCTACCCCACAGGGGATAAGAACTCATTCCACTAGGGCTACCTCAATCTCGACAGCATTTCTCAAGGGAGTCTCCCTACCAGGGACTTCCTGGAAGCTGCAACCTGGAGTTCTGTACACACCTTCACCAAGCATTACCACTTACCTATCTTTTCTAAATCCAGAGCTGGATTTGCCACAGCAGTCTTACAAGGCCTGCTAGCCAGCCCTAATACTTCTTGACTGCCTCCACCCTTCCTCAGTTTGGGAATCAACCCAAGTGTGATGACTGCAACAGTGAAACATGAATGTAGTGCAGTTGTGTTTACTTACCATAAATGTAGATGTTCGAGTGTATTTACTGTTGCAGTCCTGGTTACCCTCCCTCAATCCCCTGACTTTTCTGTATGTTCTACCTATCCTCTTTGTGGCCATATCTTATGGCAATGGTATTTACTTTTTACTGGAGGTGTTCCTCACCATGGTAATTGCTTCCTATTTTGGGGGCAGCTGACATCTGGGCAAGAAAAACTGATGTAATGGCATCAGCTGCATGTTTTATACCCCTGATGACCTGACGTCATGGAAGAGGCGACAGCATCTGACGCAGAAATCCCAAGACTCTGGTATTCTGGCCGACTGAGGACTACCTGCAGGCAGATAACCCAAGTATGATGACTGCAACAGTGAATACACTCGAACATCTACATTTATGGTAAGTGTACCCAACTGTACATTCTCCTAATGAGGTGTCACATGAGGCTGTTTCAATGGCTCAAGGCATCACAATAGTCACTTCTAATGCACCCCATGTCCCATCCAGTCTTGATAAATCGCTGCAAGAAGGATTTATCCTTTTTCCCCTCTCAGCCCAAAACTGTAGCGACCACGGATGCCTTCCAGATACGGTGGGGAGGCATTTTTTGGGAAAGACTGTTCAAAACACTTGGTCCCAACAAGAGGCCAATTTGCACATCAACGTCCTAGAATTGAGGGGAGTGCTTTTAGCATTGCAAGCATTTCAGGCTGCCCTTCCTTCAGGGAGAATTGCAATCCAGTCAGACAACATATCCTTAGTCTGGTATATCAACAAACGGGGGAACCAGGTCTTACCCTCTATGTTAGGAAGCTCTAAGGATTTGGCAATGGGCAATCGCTTCTAACCGCTTTCTGATAGCAATGTATATCCCTGGGAATTCCAATGTGATTGCAGACAAACTGAGCAGATGTATCCTCCTGCCTCATGAGTGGCCTCTCAGTCCCAACATAGCGACGAAGATCTTTTCGTCAATGGGGTCAGACTTGCTGCAATATGTTCGCTTCTCCCATAAGCCACAAATGCAGCAGCTACTTTGCCGTAATCCCCCCTTGTGGGGAGTCCCCAAGAAACGCACTTCTTCTCGATTGGCTTCCGGGACTCCTGTATGCCTTTCCCCCAATTCCCCTGATCCCCTAGTTTCTGAGGAAAGCCCAGCAGTTGAGAAGCAAAGTAATTCTCATTGCACTGTGCTGGCCCCATCAAGTTTGGTTTCCCTTTCTTTGGCCTCATCTGGTTCACCACCTGTCGACTCTGGACCAGCTCCAGATATACTGTCTCACCCTCAGGGTTTGGTGCATCCCAGTCTTCATAATCTCAAGCTCTTGGTTTGGTTCTCCAATTCCAGTAATAGCCAGGCAGAATAACTTGTCCTCTCCAATGCAAAAGATACTTCTGGCCTCCTGTAAACCATCCACCAGGAAGCTTTATCTTGGCAAATGGAAAAGAGTTTCAATTTGGGCTGCTGCAAATCACGTAGACCCTTTCTCGGCGTCAGTTGACAAGGTACTGGAATATTTAGGTACCTTGTTTGAAATGGGGGCTTCTACATTAAGGTTTATTTGGCTTCCATTTCCAATTTTCATAACTGTTTTGATGACCATTCCGTGATGTCTCATTGTCTATGCAAGATTTTTCTTAAAGGCACTCTACATTTAAAACCCCCTTTCAAAGGACCCTGTAGTGCCATGGGATTTGACCTTCGTCTTACAATGTCTAATTCAACAGCCCTTTGAGCCAGCAGCTACCTGCTATGTCAAGTCTTTTCTTGGAAGACTCTCTTCGTAGTAGCTATCATGTCTGCTAGGAGAATTTCAGAGTTACGGGCTTTGTGTGAAACATCCATATGTGGATGTTTCACACACAAAGCCCGTAACTCTGAAATTTCTCAAAGAAAGAGCATCACTCAGAACCAATCCCACCTTCCTTCCCAAAGTGGTATCAGAGTCCAGTATCAACCAGCCCAGAGACTTACCAGTTTTCTTCCCAAAATTTGCAAACAAAGGAGAGCACTGTCTACACTTATTAGGTGTCCACAGACAAATATGTTTTGACTTGGACAGAACAAAATCTTCTAGAAAAATCAGCCCAACCGTTTCTATCATTTTCAGGACCCAAATTGGGCAAGCCTATATCAAAGTTCACCTTGTCATAATGACTACGAGACTGTATTACCTTTGTACACAACCAAAATAAACTCAAGTTATCAACTACTGTTAGAGCTCATTCTACAAGATCTGTTTCCACTTCAGCTGTCTTCCATTCCAGAGCTTCTGTGGAAGACGTATGTGAAGCTGCAACTTGGGCTACTCCACATACCTTTATCATTTATTACAAGTTAGACATAGTCTCCAGGGGAAGAGCATCCTTTGGCTCTGGGGTGCTTAAGAATATCCTTCCTTAGGTCCTCCTAAGATCTAAAGTAGCTAGGACTCTGTCCCATCAGTCAAGAATGAATGAAGATTGACAACTTCAGATAAAGAAGTTAGTTCTTACCATAACGTTCGGTGTTGTTGATCTTCATTCATTTTTGACATCCCACCCTCCTGTCCCCTCCAAAAGACTCCTGGAGATCCAGACCTAGTCCTGGGATGTTATAGGTTTATAACTTAGGGCTTCTATATTTTCTTAAATACTAGGCAAACTCGATCTGAGGTAATAGGGAGAGAGGCATTTTGGATAGAGCCTTGGCTCGAGAGTTTTTGGCTGGCGCGAGCTAAGTATAACGGCCGAGTCGGTTCCAAGAGGTCAGAACCAAACCCATCAGTCAAGAATGAATGAAGATCGAAAACACAGATGGAACATTGTGGTAAGAACATAACGTCTTTTTCTTAAGTACAAATTGACTTAAAAGTATCTTAACAGTGTATAGATATGTAGAAAGGTTATATAAAATCCTTCTTATACCTTTCAGAGACCTCCTTAGTTACAGATACTGTTAAACAGAGCATTTATAACTGCCAAAAAGTAACTGCAGTCACTCATTTAAACTGGCATAATTTCTTTAAATAATCATCTGACTCCAATAAGAATCTCATTGAGTACCTCAGCAAAGGTGAAGATTTCCTCAGGGAACTATAGGATATGATGGAAAAGGTCCAATATATTGCCCCGAGTTACGAACTTCTTAGATTGCCCTAGCTGCAGTCAGAGTAATTAAGTACACATTTAAGTGTGGCTGTGGCACGTTAGATTCTGCTTCCTGGGTAGCTGCTTAAGGTACTGTAATTAGATGTCATGCATTGTAGGAGATCCAAACTTTGCCAGCTGATTTGGTAGGGCTTTATACTGTGCAAGAAATGCTTGAGACTGGAGGAAGAGGATGTGGCTGTGCAAACAATCAAATGAGTTATATTCCTTTTAAGGATTATTGTTGCAGTACATGACAGGCAGATATCTGACTATCCGGCCTGACTTCCAGAACTTTCAGATATTTCTGTAATAACACAGCCAAAGTCCGCTTGCTATATAATGAAGGGTACCCTCCTACAAACTCTTCAAAAAATGCAATATACAGTCCAAACTGCTCCAAGTAATCCAAGAAAGTCACGTATCACCAAAACTGGAAAATTTCATTTAATACGGACATCGCGGGAGCTCTCCACTGACGTTGAGCAGTTATAAAAGCACGCTCAATCCATGTGTATGTTTTTGTTGTTTTGTGGAGTTTTTGATGTCCGTATTAAATGAAATTTTCCAGTTTTGGTGATACGTGACTTTCTTGGATTACTTGGAGCAGTTTGGACTGTATATTGCATTTTTTGAAGAGTTTGTAGGAGGGTACCCTTCATTGTATAGCAAGCGGACTTTGGCTGTGTTATTACAGAGTTATTTGGTGGAGTGGAGGTATTATTTGAGACTTTCAGATATTTCCTACACTGGACAGGCATTTCCTATCCTTTTACGTCAGTAGGGACTGCCTAATGATGTAGGCCGGACAGTGGCTAAGTGGTTGTAATCTTTGCAGCTTAAGAGTCTGGCGTTCAGTCCCCCCCTTTCTCTCATTGTCTGTGTGGCTTCTTCTGCCTTTGTCTGTATGGACTTTCCCTGGGAACTCTGATTTTCAGCCACTTCTTAAGAACACTCTGTCTTACACATGTCCATATATATATACATGTTGCATTTTACTCTTGCAGCCCAGGACATGGTCAGAAAAAATCAGTGATAACCAGTTCAGTTACCCAGTCAACAAATTTATAAATTAAAATCAAATTAAAGGGAAAAGATGCCTGTTCCATTTTAATTCTTCTTAGTCATGTTGAGTGATCAAAATCATGTGTGCTGGTATACTATTGACCTGAAAGCTGTGACAAGTATCCAAACTTTTTAGAATCTTTTATACTATCTGTGATGCCCATGCACTGGCCCAGCAGTCAAGGAGCCTCCATCCTCACCACTAACACCAGTGAGGGGCGTCCATATAGGGAAAGGATAATAAATACACACACAGTAAAGTACAGATGTTTTTCATATTTCACTGTTGCAGTCATTACATTTGGGTTATCCTGCTGGCAGGACGCCCTCAGTCGGCCTGAATTCCAAAGTCTTGGGTCCTGCGTCGGTTGCTGTCGCCTCTTCCCTGACGTCAGGTCGTCAGGGGTATAAAAGATGCAGCCTACACCATTTTATTCAGTCTTTCCTGCAGCATGGTGCCCGAAGCAGAAGCAGTTCGCAAGTGCCAGTCGGCCAACTCCTGAGATTTTCGTGTTCGAGTTTCAGATCCGAAGTCTTCATTAAAAGCTAAGTACCCCGTTGGGGAAACTTTTTCTTGCTCTAGACCAATGTCAGAAAAAGTTAGTAATTGTATTTCTTGTGGGAAGCAAATACCTCATAAGGACTTTCATTCTTACTGTATTCCTTGCCTAGGCCCTAGCCAACGACGTTGCTAGTTGTTGGTTTTATGCTAGATTTAACCAACGCACTATTAATGTTTGGTACGATTTTGCATTAAGCTATTTTGGGCAAAGATTTCATTATACAATGTCGTCAGATAGTCATCCGACTACCGGACTTCACAAAAAAACGAAAAGAAAAAGACAGTCAACCGAGGTCCAAAACCGACGAGGCTTCTCCTAAGCAAGTCTCTGGTTCGCCGGTCCTCAGTGAGGCTCTTTCGCAGCCCCTGACACCTGCTACTTTAGAGTCGCAGGCCACTACCAACTCCCACGTGGAGTTGGCCAGGCCGCTGGAAACTTAAGGTATTGGAGCCTCGGAGATTATTCCCTCAGATGGGTCCGGAGCCACTGAGCAGGCATTGGCTTCTGAGGGTGTATTCAGAACCAAACAATTATATATTAAACCGACTTCAAAGACAAAGGCTAAAACTCCTTTAAAGGCAAAGAATCAAGTTCACCAGTCACAAGGACAGGCCTCCATGCCCAAAAAACAGATGCTCAAAATGGACGAAGACTTAATTACCTTGATCAGGGGTTCCCATCCCCCTCCTGATAAGAGGCCTAGGCAAGAGACAGACTATGAATCTTCAGATCAGGTTTCCATTTCTTCTGATTCCTCTTCTGATCAGGAATATTCTCTTCCCCCCCTTTGAGGATTCTGATGCTGAAGAATCAATTCCTTCAGCTTTTCCTCCTGAGGACTACTCGGGGAAACCTTGCATACCATGAGGGAGCACTTCCACTGGGAGAGCCAAGATTTTTCAGAATCTAAGAAAAGGCTCAGAGACTTCCTTTTACTACCTCAACACAGGCCTCTAGCTATTCCACCTGTGTTAGACATTGTAGATGATGTGTTATCAGAGTCTAGTCTGACCTCTGACTCCTTACCTCCAGCTCCTGTTAAGCCGGACAGATACTACAGGGTCCCTGACTCTCATAAATTCCTTTTCAAAAACCCTACTGCAGACCCAGAAAGTATTTCTCAGGGTCCGAAAGGGGTCAAGGCTTCTACTGCGAAAAACCCTACCCTCTCTGACAGGGACTCTAGGGCACTGGATAGATGGGGAAAAAAGATTTACACATTTGTTATTTTGGCTATAATGGCCTTAAATTGCCAGTTTCATATGCTCAAATATCAGCAATATATCATGACACTGCTTAAACAGAAAATGATGGCAAATTCTGAATGTGCAGAAAAGAAAGAAAAGCAGGATTTATTGCATGCAGCTGAACAAGTTGGAAAGCATACGTTGCAATGTGGGTTTGATTCACTGGAGGCCTCCTGCAGGGCCGCTGTTACAGGTTCTGTCATTAGGAGGCATGCTTGGTTAAAGGAACAAAATCTGCTTGACCATGTTAAAGAAAAATTGTTAGATGCTCATTTACAACATGTTACCTTGTTTGGTGTTAAGGCAGAAGAGGTGTTAAAGAAAATGGAGGACAAAGCTAAATCAATGCAAATGGTCAAGGATTTCTTACAGGTACAGCCACCTAGATTTAGCAGACACTGGCCTACAAAGAATTGGTCCTTTCCAGTCTCAGACAGACTTCAAAGGGGCAGATCCAGACGCCCTAGAGGCAGATCACAGCCGCAAGGTTCCTACAGGTCTGAGCAGTGGAGTGCCTCTACCTCCAAAGGTGGAGAAGACAAATCACAACCATACAAGAAACAGTCCCAGTGAGTTCCCCTGCCTGCACCAAGCACTTATCTTCTGGCAGCACCCTTGGGGGGAAAACTAGCACTTTTTTCTCAAAATTGGCACATTATAACCCAGGATAAATGGGTTCTAGACATAGTGTCACAAGGCTACAAGTTTCATTTCCATACCCTGCCAAGGGCAAACGGTTGGCCAGACCTGCCAAAAAATCAATGGACCGAGGCTCAAAAACAAGTCACTGCTCTCATGGACATGAGGGGCTATTCAGCAAGTGCTACAGCAAGAACAGGGACAAGGATTTTACTCAAGACTGTTCTTGGTACCTAGAAAGGACAAAGCATGGAGATCAATACTGGACCTATCTATTCTAAACACTTTCCTGGATATACCAAAATTCAAGATGTTGACCTTACAGCAGCTTCTGCCGATGCTGGGCAACAAGGCTTGGCTCGTGACTTTAGACCTAAGAGGCATACCTGCATGTCCAATTAGACAATCATGCAGAAGATACCTCGGAGTCAAGGCTGACTCAAAGCATTACCAATTCTCTGCACTGCCCTTTGGCTTATCTACTGCACCCAGGATCTTCACAAAGTGTCTGGCACCAGTAATTGCTTACTGCAGACAAAGAGGAATACAAATATATCCTTACTTGGACGACTGCCACATACAAGCAGAGAACAAGGACATTCTACTACAGCATCTGACTTTTGTGATAAGACTTTTAACATGCTTAGGGTACACAGTAATATTCCTGGGTGCAAGCTTAAATACATCTGCCCAGATGGCTTCTCACTCCAGACAAAGGCAACTGACTACCTATTTCAAGGAAATGGCAACAAAGGCCCAGTTATCTGCAAGAAAAATTCTGCAGGCTTTGGGCTTCATGGCATCCTGCATCTTACTAATTCCATATGCAAGACTGCATATGAGGAAAATTCAGTGGTACCTAAAAAGTGTCTGGTCACAGCATTGCCACAGTCTGGAAACAAAGATTACTCTTACCCTGCCTGCAACAGGTGTTTCGATGGTGGGCAAAGGCTTGTCACCAAAACAAGGGACAGCTATTCTCACTACCCCCAGCCAGGCAGAGCCTAACAACAGATTCATCAGATTATGCCTGGGGGGCACACATGGCAGGAAGAGGCATTCAGGACACCTGGTCCACAAACCAAAAGCATCTGCATATCAATCAAAAAGAGATCCTAGCTGTTCAAAATGCCCTGACAGCCTTCAAGGACCTACTTCATCCAGGACAACTACTGATGAAGACAGACACCACCACGGTCATGTGGTACATAAACAAGCAGGGGGGGACTCATTCTTATCCCCTATGCAGACTAGCCTTGGCTTTATGGGACACAGCATTGACTTACCAAGTTCATCTGCAGGCACAATTCCTGCCAGGAAAGGAAAATACTCTGGCAGACGAACTAAGCAGAAACCTCATGGATCCCCACGAGTGGCACCTGGATCCACAAGTCTTCAGCATGATAACAATGGAATGGGGACTCCCGGACATAGATCTATTTGCCTCCCCTCAAAACAATTAACTTAGAGATTCTGCACAAGGGCTTATCACAGACAAGCTTGGAAAGTGGACGCCTTATCTTTCAACTGGACAAACCTATCAGTATATGCCTTTCCTCCACTGCCTCTCCTCCCCAAAGTACTCCTAAAGGTCAGGCAGGAGAAACCAAAAATGATTCTGATTGCCCCAGACTGGCCACGCCAGTACTGGTACCCGATCTTAAGGAACCTGTCCCAATGCCCAGCCTGGACCTTACCTCAAATACCTCATCTACTGTCCCAGCAAAACACTCAAATTCTGCACAGCCAACTCAGGACCCTAAACCTGGCAGCATGGCGAATAATGTAGCCATACAAACCACACCTCTCAGTAAAGCTGTGATGGATGTCATTTTAGAAGCCAGAAGGCCTAGTACTAGAAAATCCTATGCTGGGAAATGGAAGAGATTTTGCGCTTGGAGCCAAGCTCAAGGAACTGATACAGCTGTCCCAAATATTCCTCAGATTTTGCAATATTTAACTGAGATGCTGGACTAAGGCCTGTCTTTTTCATCAATTAAAATCCATGCCTCTGCCATTTCGCCTCATTACAATACAGAGCCACCACTCTTTTCTCATCCTTTATTAAGGCAGTACCTCAGAGGAGCCAAAAACGTAAGGCCTCCAAGGAGAACGCCAGTGCCTGCATGGGACCTCAATTATTTCTTGGAAAAACTCACCTTACCTCTTTTTGAGCCAGCTGCTACTGCGGACATAAAGTTCTTATCTTAGAAAACAGCTCTGCTCCTAGCAATAACTTCTACAAGACGGGTTTCAGAGTTGCAGGCTCTCATGGCTGTGGAACCCTTTATCATTTTCTATCCAGACAGGGACATGCCTAAAGTGGTATCCAGTGTAGCCCTTAACCAAACAATTCATCTGCCAGCTTTTATCCAAATCCACAAATCAAGGGGGATAAAATTCTGCATTCTTTGGATATACACAGACAGGTTAGATTCTACTTGGACAAAACTAAAGTTTTCAGAAAGACAGAGCAATTACTAGTGGCATATGCCACAGCATCACAAGGAAAGACTATCTCCAAGCAGACTATTTCAAAGTGGATAGGTCACTGCATTCGTTTCTGCTACTCACAGCATGGCAAACCAGTGCCTAAGGGCATTAGCCCACATTCAACCAGAGCTGCAGCCACTTCTGCAGCCTTTCTCAGGGAAGTACCAACCAAAGACATTTTGTAGGCTGCTACTTGGAGTTCAGTGCATACCTTTACAAAACATTACAATCTGCCTCTTTACTCTAAATCCAGGGCAGGCTTTGCCACTGCAGTTCTGCGGGGCCAAATAGCCGCTCCTAATGCTGTTAAGCTCCAGCCCCCCCAACCGTACCTTTGGGACTCAACCCAAATGTAATAACTGCAACAGTGAAACACTAAGAACATAGTACAGTTGTGTACACTTACCATAAATGTAGATGTTCGAGTGTATTCACTATTGCAGTCCAGGTTACCCACCAGCCACCCCCCTTATTTTTACTAGAACTTATCTTTACTTCTCTAATCTATACAACGTATGTGGTGTATTTGCTTATAGATGAAGGTAAAACTTATTCTGGTGCATTTATGTTTTATTTGCATAATTTTAGCCTACCCTTTTGGGGGCACCTGACATATGGGGCAAGAAAAACTAAATAAAATCGCATTGGCTCCATCTTTTATACCCCTGACGACCTGATGTCAGGGAAGAGGCGATAGCAACCGACGCAGGACCCAAGACTTTGGAATTCAGGCCGACTGAGGGCATCCTGCCAGCAGGATAACCCTAATATAATGACTGCAACAGTGAATACACTCTAACATCTACATTTATGGTAAGTGTACACAACTGTACTTTTCCCTTAAGAGCACACAGAGATCACAGTCAGTCTAGGGCTGGTCTCTCCCTTTCTCTCCAGGTCCCCAATAAAACTCCCCACAGGCACAGCTATAGGGTCCAGCTCCCAGCTTAGTGGGCAAGCTAAAACCTCTAACACCCCCTCTGTCCAATCAGTGCTTTGTGTCCCTGCCCAAGTAGCTGACACACGCACACTTCGGGATAATAGTTATATACAACCACACAGATACTCTTGGGGAAGGATGGCATATGTTCTCCAGCTGTGCTCCTTTTCTGTCCATTCTAAAAGGTAGTACCAGCTGCCACCACCCACTAATATCAGCTACTCAAAGGCCCGTCTGAAAGGGTGTCCAATTATTACTGTGCAATGTTATTATCCAAATGGTAAGTGTGACTGAACAGTCAAGTCTTAGAGTGACTTGGTACAGTATCACTATATACATGAAGTGTACTCTAGAGCTTAAATTAACTGTATATAAAACAGACACAGTTGAAAGGTTGAAAAATATTTAATAGATAATAAAAACACAAGACACTACTTCTTTCTACATAGTGCTAATCAAGAGTTCAGAGATCACAGAGAAATACTTAAAGTAATGCCGTAGAAAAGTTCTGACATCAGCACAGAAAAAAAACACTTAGTCTAATCTTCCTAAGTCCTAGCTATTTCTATGAGAAAACACAGTTCTAAACTTACATATAAAAACAGGCAGTGCTGGTGATGTTGATGTTCTCAAGACAAAATGGTCAGAGCTCTCTGATTCTCTCTTTAAATTGATAACACAGAGCTGCTTCACTTGACATCATTCTTCACACTTCTCTGGTGTTCCCAGGCCAACAGAAACTACATTTACATTCTTTACACCTGGTCAGAAACCAGAGCAATAAAGGACATTTATACATGCAAATTCTAGCCATTAACTCTGGTCTTAAAACAAAAGGCAGGCTGCCTCTGTCTAGACATATTGGCTCCAAATTTTGACATCAAAGAATTGACTTATCAACTTTGTTACAGCAGAGTGCACTGTTAACTTTTTGCAGTTAAATATCCAATGCAGTCTTTTCACATTTAAGAGAACATGCGTGTGGCTTACATTAATATTTATAAATGACAGAATTATCTACAAAATTCTATCTGGCTAGGCTGGCAGCCTTTACCTTTCTTCACACTATCTTTGTAGAGCATGTTTTAGTGATATTTTTTTGTCTTTGATTTGGAGCTCTATCCATGGACGATGATTATTTTGGGTAAGAAGTTGTGGCCAAAATACCACCATAGGACATCCACTTTCAATCTGTTCAGCCGCAATGAAAAATCATAAGGTTTCTAAAGGTAAGGATGGTGTTTCCATTAAAAATCTCTAAATCAAAAGGCACTTAATGTAGGCATTTTCCTAGAATAGAGAAAACTTGTAGCATTAAACAAAGTGGCTGGTTACTCCTGTTTGGAAGATCATTGGAAAGCATGTATGCAGATTATCTAAGTGGCAAAAAATGAGGACAAGCACTTTAATAGTTCAAGTTTCTGAAGGCAGAGCATGTTAGGCCTTTTGGTCATGTGTGGACCCGAGAGACTTAATATTTGAGAGGTGTGGATAGCCAGCCTCTGCTTCCACCACTCCTTTTTACAGCATCTCCATTGTCAGTACATCTTTACGGGTTGACAGAGGATGCAGAAGTCTGTCTTGCAGTCTGCACTGGAATTAACTGCCACATTTTTGCCAGATACCAGTTACCAAGTGGCCACATATTTCCAGCTTGTGGCTTGCATCTTCAGAAGCCATTCTCCCTCTCTGGATATCGGAACAGTTTTCTCCAGTTGCATTGAGGCCCAAAGGGGAAAACAACCTACTCCTTTTTGACAAAAAAGCCTAGGTCAGCTAAATTATCTGCACTCTTCTCAGTAGGTCTGATATTAAGTGATGTCTGTCTTGATTCTTGTTTCTAATTACTGACTCTCCATCATAGGGTGTGTAGTGGCATGGGAGAGAATTTTGTCAGTGAGGAGAACTTGGCTTACTAAGCTCAGATATATCCCCCCCCCCCTCAATTATGTCAGTAGTGATGGAGCACTCCCGTTTTATGCTGTTCCCCTTGAGGACATGTTCTTCAGGAAAACCCTTCATCTAATGCAGGTACATTTCACTTGGAGACTAAAGGAATTGTAAAAATCCACAAGCACTACGTAGATCCTCTTGGTATTGAGAAACCTAAATAAGTGGCATTCCTACAGTTTTGCTGGCATTTGAATGCATCCTTGACAGTGCCTCTTTAAAACCTGATTTTCATCCACCAGCACCAAGAAAGCCAGACCAGTTTTACAAGGTGGAAGAAAACTTTTAAGTACTTGTATAAGAACCTGGTTACTAACCCTGCAGCGATACCTTTGTTATACTGCTTGGGTTTCAAGTTGACACTGACTTATAGTATTCTGCCCACAATTAAAAAAAGTTATATACTGAATAGTTTTAGCAAAGTTTTTGTCTGCTACTTTGAGCATTAGGACTTCTCAGCTTTGAAGCAGTACCTTTCAAAGCTGTTGCAGACTGCCCTTAAGATTAGCAGTCATGGTTTTAAGTGTGCAGTTAGTTATGTACATTTTTTACTAACAGCATGTGAATATGCTGTTAGTAAAAAAATATATAGACTCGTGTGCCAGGGTGGCTGCCTCAGCCTGGGTTATTAGTGTGTTTGGCTAAGAATTTAGCCCTTGCCTGAAGATATTAAAGTTCAGCTGTTAAATATGCTCCTAGATAAAGAATGATGTGGTCTTCCCTCACATGAAGTATTCAAAAATGTGTAGGGAAAAGGCAAAACTAGATAGATAATGATTCAGCTTTTTCATTCTCTGATAGCCAAGTATGTTTGCCCTGTGAGCTGCTGATATGTAACTGTTGGAAATCCAAGTGCTGTCACCACTATTCAAGAACTCAAGTTACATAAAACTTGCAAATATCACAGTAAGTGTTTTTGCAAAGGGCAAGTCCTCAGTGCCCCCCCCCCCCCCAAAAAAAAAAAAAAACTTAATATATTACGTAGCAGTCTCATGCAAGCAGCAGTCCTGCAGTGTCTACAAATCAGTGACACAGTGTACAGGGAAATGCAGATTTAACCAACTGCGTTTGCCAAATTAGGACCCAATCAGCTGAGTGTCAAGAACATGTAGGGAAGCCCCTAAATACAGGAATTTTCCAACCAGCAGTTTCGTACTGAGCAATTATAAAAAAATATATATAATTTTCCAAAAGTGCCAGTGGAGAGGTAGCAGAGCTAAAGAGTGGATGGCTCAGAAAATAACAAATCAAGGGATTACATTTGTAGAGACCAAGGGAAATGAGACGCATCCAGTGTAACATGGGGGGGGTGTACACTGGGCCCTTAACAGTTCATGGGTCATAGAATAACCTGGGCCTTCCATATCTGTCTTAAGGAGATGCCCATAATTTATGTTCTGCGGGTCAATAAGCTTATCTAGAGTTTTCATAGTGGTACCAGACAGTGTTATGGTTATATGGTACATCAGAAAACAAGGGAGCAGGCTCTCCTAACCCCTGTGCATATTAGTCACAATACCCTGGGATCTGGCATGAAAGTTCAGCTTTCACATCTGGGCCTGTTACAAAATGCCTTATCAGTTCCTGTGCTAGTCCCCATGAGTGGAAGTTGAAATGAGTTTTTCCACAAGCTCATTTTACCTTGAGGTATCGCAGAAATAGACCTGTTTGCTTCTCCAGAGAGTCATCAGATCCCAGCATTCTGTATGAGATATCATTGCAAGAGACCCTTATCAGCTGATGCATTTTCAATCATTTGGAACAGAGACTTTCTGTATGCCTCCTCACCTTTATCCTTATTGCTGGAAAAAAAAAAAAGAGGAGTACTGGACTCATCCAACCCAGTTCTGCTGGTATCCCTATAACCAAGACAGAATTGTTCTCTTAACTTAAGGAGTTGAGTGGGTGGTGGTCTTGTGCAGCTTTCTGTCTTAACATCTAGGTACCCTGAAGCACCAAAGTCTAAAAATCCAAACTTTCTAACCTGGGAGATAGGATCCTTATTCCACTATGGGATCTTCTCACCAACCAGAGGTATTGCATGTTTATTTAATAGACTAGAAATTCAGAAACTGGAAACGGGACCACATTTTCTTTCTGGTGTGTGGCATATGGTGTAAAGTGACTGCAAGCTGACATCTCACAGCCCCTTTTGTAAAAGGCAATTCTAGTACATCAGTCAAGTTGTAGCTTTCCACTCTGTCAGCTTGCCAACTCTAAAGCCTCATTTGACAGCTGTCCCCACTGAAGGGACTTCCTCTCACACTGTGTGTTTTGGTTAATGTGTCCTCTTGCAGAGCCTGTGGCTGCTTCGGTGAGAAGACACACGGAAGAAGGCAGATAGTTCTTCAAAATTACATAGACAAAAAGAAACTGGAGGCCATTATTTGTAAAGGCTGCCTTGTCAGATATCTGTCTGTCAGTGTCACCCCACATGAGAAAATTTAAAATGATGGAAAAAGTGGATCTAGGGAAGAAAAGGAGCAATGTGAGACATGACTACCCTGGCTAGTCTGCCCCTAGGTTGGAGAGCATCTCCTCTGTCCAGGACTTTGGCAGCCCCCATCTTGATATCTGCTAATGGCAAGGCCTCTAGTGATGTCCATTTGGAGGCCACCATGCTGTTGCCCTCTGGCACATCCTTCCAAGACAAAACTAGTCTGCCAACGATTGGTCTGGATGCTGGTTCCCAGGCATGTAATGCTGATGCTTGTTTTGTTTGTAATGGTAAAGGGGAAATTCCTATGGTGATTTTCAGAGAGGGCATCCATAATGGAAAGATGAAAGTGCGGGATTCCCAGCCACAACTCCCTTTTTCTAAAGCAGAGTCCTCCTCCATTTTTGAGTTCCGTGACCTCTAGGTTTTGAACGGGTCTATATTATCATATCGCACGCTCAGAAGCGCGAATGACAGATATTCAACCCCATGTAAGCGAAAGCTTACAATGTCGAAACTTAAGAACAGCGATTATTTTCCATTGGAAAACAATCGCTGTTCCGAAGCAAAAACAAACAAAAAAAACCCAGTAAAACATTACTTAATGTGGGGGGCTGTGCCCCCCCCCCCCACTTAAATATACCAACTCTTAGAGCGCACTACAGTCTCAAAAAGGCAAAGTAGTGAAACGGCCAAACAAATTCTTTCCCAGGGAAAGAATTCGCTGAACAGCCGCTTCACTATTTTGCCTTTTCACCCTTTACTGTTTGACAAAGACGCATTCGACAGCCTGCGTCTGTGACAGCGTAATAAGGAGCTGTTTTGAATGACCACCGTTTTAGAGACCTTGTCATCTGATGGGTCTTCAGACCCCACCCACGCGTACTCGCGCGCGCACACACACACACACACACACACACACACACACACACACACACACACACACACACACTCGCAGATTCCCTTTCAGGACTAGTAGAAAGTGGTGTAAGATATCGTCACTTTTATTCAGAGCCTGCAGTCAAGGCTTGACCAGTTGTCCACCTCAGGCATCACTCTTCCCCAGAAGAGGAAGAGGCAGCCCTCTCCACAGAGAGACCTTGACTCCTCTATGCAGAATAGAAAGTGGAAGATATTAACATCCAAGAAGTAATTTTCCTTTGACTACAGTGTGGATGATGAAGGTATCCTATCCTCTGGTTCTCTACCAAAGGGTATCTCCAAAAGAGATACCTTAGCTATCATAAGTACACACTTCACATGGGAAGACTGGTAGTTCACTAAGGCCCAGTGCATAGATTTTTCTGGGCTTGGATACTCCCAAACCTCTAAATGTTCTTCCAGTGTTAATGGCTCTTGTGGATACTTTTAACCCAGCATTTCTGGAATCAAACTCCCAGCTTCCTGACCAATGGAAACCTGATCAGTTTAGCAGGGGTCCTGGATGCTTCTAAATTTCCTCTGTGTTAGGATTCCATTCACAGATCTAGCTGTGTTTGATCACCTGTTTCAAGTCAGCTATGCAGATGGGTAGGCTGCATTTCCCGACTTTCCCAAAATGTCAGGGGAGCCTCCAATTAAAAAAAAAATCTGTTGCAGTCCATGTTGTGTGCTATTGAAAAAAACTCAGACAGGAAAGAATGTGCAGATTTTTATTCGGGTCTTTGTTTAGTGTCATAGAAAGAAGTACCCTGGAGGCTAATCTTCAATCTGTCCAATCTAAACCAGTTTATCAAGGTTCCAGAATTTAAAATTTGATCTTTACATGCTTTCCTACCTGTCATTTTCCCCTCCGGCTCTGATGGTTGCCTTGAACCTGTAGGATGCATACCTACACATTTCAGTAGAGAAAGGACCACAGGCATTTTCTCATATTGGGGGGTATACTTTCAAATTACATCCTTGTTTTTTTTGGTCTAGCTTTTTCACTTAGTACACTTGCAGGATGACTGGCTCCACCAGAAGTACTGAAGAACCAGTGTCTCACAGGCACACCCACACGTGTGTGTGTGTGTGTGTGTGTGTGTGTGTGTGTGTGTGTGTGTGTGTGTGTGTGTATATATATATATATATATATATATATGTATATGTATATATATATATATATATGTATATATATATATATATATATATATGTGTATATATATATATATATATATATATATGTGTATATATATATATATATATATATATATATATATATATATATATATATATATATATATATATATATATATATATATATATATATATATATATATATATATATATATATATATATATATACATATATATATATACACACACACACACACACACACACACGTGTGTATATCCAGGCTCAGTCTCTAGAGGAAATGGAAAGGATGTTGGCTTGTTCATGTGCTTTCAGAACCTAAGTTTTACCCTCAATCTTTCCAAATTCATGTGGAATTGTTAGGGACTGCAGTCTTCTTTGTGGCTCTGCTAGACTCTCACAGACAGGTCCTTCTTCCCTGGGACAGAACAGCCTACTTTTCCCTATTCTTCAAGATGTGGCCCACAGGGATTCATTCTCAACAAGGGAGTTCTTGAGAATTTGTGGCACTTGGCATCTGTCATGTTTATGGTCTCCTTAGCAAGGCTGTACATGAGAAGACTGCAGTGGTACAGAGACAGTCTTATGGCATCTCCATGGTTAGTCCCCGGATGAGGTTATTTATGTGTGAAGGACAAATGTAGCTCAGTCTGAGTGTTCTTTTCCAAAGTAGCCCCTATGTCCTCTGACAGCAGTTATCTTGGGCATGTCATAGGACACTCACTTATCCAGCTTAGATAGTCAGAACACATGGAACAACTAAATCAAGAAGCATACCAACATCTGAAAGATGGTGGCAGATATCCTGGCTGTGAAGGCTTTCAAGTCGGTCTCAAAACCAAAGGTTTTTTCACCTCATTACAGATGACATTACTGTAGTGTTACACACACAAACAGGAGTGCCACTTTTTGCCCTGCCAGACAGTGTTAGTATGCCGTGTAAGCAAGACTGGCGATCAACCTCACAAATGGATGTTAGACGGTGGGAACCCTTCTGAACCTAGTTCAGATTTGGGGTGTAATGTGGAGAAAGACCTCTTTGCTTCTCTGAACAACAAAGTTGAGGAAAGTCTGCTTCAGAACACCCAGCAAGGGAGGCTTGGGCAGTGGATGCCACCTTCATTTGAACAAGTCTCTCTGTCCTTAACTTCCATTTCTTCTTTGTTTAATTTGAAACGTGAGGGAAAAGAGACAAAACTGCTTTTACATACACCTGTTTTGGCTAAGGCAACATTGGTTCTCCACATTGATGTAGACAGTAGTGTGAAAAACAGTAACTTTCCTTTGCAGGGGCACCTCTTGACTCAGTCATATGCAACCTTGATATATTCAGACCCTCAAACTGACAGCATTGGATGATCTGACCTTGATATCCTTCAGATAACCATTTTCTTCTTTGACGATGTACTAGGGATCATTATGGAAGTTAAGAGGCCTAGCACTAGGAAATCTTGCATAGCTAAATGGAAGGTGTTCTCCTGTTTGTGCCAAAGGGAGAAATTAGGCCCCTTGCAAGATGGGTGTACCTTTAATTCAACAGTGCCTGTCATATCGCTTTCTCTGTGCTGCAGGGTTCATAGTTAAGTACTATGCTAGCTGCTCTTGAGAGCCATTTTAAGCCTAGCCAGTTTCCCATTTTGTGCTTGAATTAGTCCATCCCATTTGGTTGGAGATTGGCTTTAACCATCTCATGGTCGATAATTATATATTACCCCTAATGAGAATAACCGGATCATATTGCAGATAATTTGAGGGGACACATGCATGGGATAAAGCAGATGTTCATTGTGTTCCACTGTTGCAGTCCTTACTAATGGGATATCCGGCTCCCGGTAGCTCTTGATCGTCCATAATAACAAAGGTAAGTAAAAATGACATCGGCTGCCATCGGTTGTAAAGGACGTCAGGGCGTCCGATAGAAAAGGAGGCAGCTGCCATCACTTCCTCAGTCTTCCTTGCCACAGAGCCCGAAGCAGAAGCTTTTCAAGCATGAGTGCAGGTCGGCAGTTTACCTTTGTTGGTTTCCGACTACAAGAGTTGAAGTCTACTACAGCTAAGTACCCTGTTGGGGATCCTCTTTTCTTGCCTTAACGAATGTCAGAAAAGGTTAATAATTGCCTTACCTGTGGAAAGCAGATTCCCCATAGAGATTTTCATTCCTATTGCATTATTGTTTAGGCCTTGACCACAACGTTCCCAATTGTTATCTCTGTGCCTCCTTTAATCCACATACTATCTGTCAGGCTAAGATTTTGGCTAGGCATTTTGGAGTTTGGCCTAAGTTCATTGGTATGGCGTCCACCGGGCTTCAGATGTTCCGAAGAAAAGTAAGAATAAGGACCCCGACAGGCCTCAGAAAACTAAGTCCTCGGATGAGGTTAAGTTGGTAGGCAGTCAGGTGGGAGCCAATAAGATGCTTTCGCAGTCCCTGCAGTCTGCAGATGTACAACCACCGGCCATGATTGAGTCTGAGTCCCTTAGACCTTCGGCCTCCATTTTGTCTTTGACCTGTCGCCAGTCGCCTCTTCTGCTGGAGTCGGAACCGCTAAGCTGACACCAGGGTCTGAGGCCTCCGTTTTGCGTTCTGACAGCAAACTTCTTCCTTCGACTTCTGCTGCACCTTCGGCGGTTGCCAGGCCTCCCGAGTCCTTCAGGCTTGCAGGTAAATCTTCCATTCATAACCCTGTGAAAAGGTAGGCTCCAGTTCCTTCTGGTTCCCCTCAATCCCAAATGGTTAAAATGGCTAATGATTTGTTAACTGTTAGGGGTTCTCAGCCTCATCCCCCTAAAAGGAGTAGGGATGTTTCTCCTGAGGTTTTGTTCTGTTCAGGATCTGATTCTTCCAGCATTTCTGCTGATGAAGAGGAATTTTCTCGGGCTTTTTTTCCCTTTGAGGATTCGGATGCAGAGGAGTCCATCCCTTCGGCCTCTCCTCCAGAGGATTTCTCTTTTGGTGACACTTTAAATACCCTCAGGGAACATTTTAAAATCCCCAATCTAAGAAACGGATTAGGGAGTTTCTGGATTTACCTCAGCATAAGCCTCTTACTATTCCCCGTGTTGGAAGTTGTTGATGTTTTTCTGGAAAAATTCCTTGTCTCCAAATTCAGTTCCTCCTGCCCAGGAAACCTGACAGGTACTACAGAGTCCCTGATTCTCATCTGTTTCTTTTCAGGAACCTGTTGGCGGATCCAGACTTTTATTCTCAGGGCCCTAAAGGAGTTATGGCCACTGTTACCAGGAATCCTGTTCCTTCTGACAGGGAATCTAGGAACCTAGATAGGTGGGGTAAGAAAGTGTATACCTCTGCCCCTCTAGCTATTAGGGCTACCAGTTGCCTGATTGCAGTTCAACAGGCCTTACTAGCTTTCAAGCATCTTCTTTCTCCAAGGACCCTGCTTGTCAGAACAGACAACACCATTGTCATGTGGTACATCAACAAGCAGAGAGGGACTCACTCTTACCCCCTATGCAGACAAAGCATGAATCTTTGGACCATGGCAGCATCCCTGGACATGCATCTCCTAGCTCAGTTTCTTCCAGGAAGGCTCAGTGTTTTGGCAGACCAGTTGAGCAGGCAAACCCTGGATCTTCACGAGTGGCAGCTGAACAGAGCAGTCTTTTACAGCATCATTCAGTGTTGGGGCACACCTCAGGTGGATCTTTTCTTCTCCTCAGGCAACCATCTTCTACCTCTCTTTTGCACCAGACAGCATCACAGCAGAGCCTGGAGAGTGGATTCTCTGTCCTTCCCTTGGACGTTGCTGTCAGTTTACACCTTCCCTCCTCTTCCTCCCAGAGTGTTATTGAAGATCAGGGACAAATGACCAAGGACTATTCTCATAGCTCCGGACTGACCCAGACAGCACTGGTATCCACTGCTTCGCAGTCTCTCCCAATTTCCTCCTTGGCATCTTCCTCTGAAGCCAGATCTTTTGGTTCAGGAAGGGGAAATCATTCTGCATCTTCATCTTCAGTCCCTCCATTTGGCAGCATGGCTCATTGTATGACTCCTTCCTTATCTTCTTCCCTTTCCCAGCAGGTGGTTGACGTGCTCAGAGAGCCCAGAAGGCCTAGCACTAGGAAGTCCTACGCTGGTAAATGGGAAAGGTTTTCTCATTGGATGCAGGCTACTGGGGGTTCTTCTTTTCAACCTACCCTTCCTCTGATTCTGGAATACCTGGCTGAATTGCTTCAGGGTGGTCTTTCTTTTTCCTCTATCAAGCTACATGCTTCAGCCATTTCTGCTCGTTGTTCTTTTGAACAACCCATTTTCTCTCATCCTCTGATGAAAATGTTTCTCAGAGCTGCTTGCAACTTAAAACCTCCCAGAAGGGCACCTACTCCAGCCTGGGATCTTAATTTTGTTCTAGAGAAACTCACTCTTCCTCCTTTTGAGCCAGTTGCCACTGTGGATTTAAAGTTTCTCTCTTGCAAAGACTGCTTTCCTCTTGGCTATAACTTCAGCAAGGAGGGTTTCGAAGCTGCAAGCTTTGATGGCTGTGGAGCCTTTTCTTATTTTCCATGCAGGTAGGGTCTCTCTGAGAACCAATCCCTTCTTTGTCTAAGGTGGTTTCTAGCTTGACTCTTAATCAGTCCATACACCTTCCTACCTTCTTTCCTAATCCTCGAAATAGAGGTGAAAGGATCCTACATTCTCTTGATATACACAGACAGCTCAGGTTTTATCTGGACAGGACTAAGGACCTTCGGAAATCAGCACAGTTACTGGTCAGTTTTGCCCCTGGAGCTCAAGGCAAGGCTATTTCTAACCAAACCATTTCCAAGTGGATTGCACATTGTATCACTTTTTGTTATTCCTCCTCAAGGGGTTAGGACCCACTCAACTAGAGCAGCTTCCACTTCTGCAGCCTTTTTAAGGGGTGTCCCTACTAAAGATATTTTGGAGGCTGCCACATGGTCTTCTGTTCACAGTTTCACAAAACATTATAATTTACCTCTGTTTTCCAGAGCCAGGGCAGGGTTTGCCACTGCTGTGTTGCAGGGCATCATCTCCAACCCTTGATTCTGTTGGTTCCTCCTCCCTTTTTTCTGGGTTTTGGTAATCAACCCATTAGTAAGGACTGCAACAGTGAAACACGATGAACGTAGTACAGTTGTGTATACTTACCATAAATGTAGATGTTCGAGTGTATTCACTGTTGCAGTCCTGGTTTCCCTCCCTCCTTACCCCTTTTTGGTCCTCTCCTATTCTCTTTTCATGAGGTGCAGGCTAAATTGGATATTATTTGCCAAAATAGTTTTTGGTTTAAACCTTTTTTCTGGAGACTTCTGACTGTTATGGCAAGAAAGACAGAGGAAGTGACGTTGGCTGCCTCCTTTTGTATCGGACGCCGTGACGTCCTTTACAACTGACGGCAGCCAATGTCATTTTTACGTACCTTTGATATTCTGGCTGATCGAGGGCTATCGGGAGCCAGATAATCCATTAGTAAGGACTGCAACAGTGAATACACTCGAACATCTACATTTATGGTAAGTGTACAGAACTGTACTTTAGGAACTGTCTCTGTGTATTGGTAGTACTGGAGTCAATCCTGGGGTAAATGTTCTGATGGTTCTTCATGTTTCACTGTTGCAGTTATCACCTGTGGGGTTATCCCTGCTATGGTAGCCCTCGGTCGGGCCGAATACCAGAGTCAGTCTTTTTTTGCGCTGGCTGTCGTCTGGCGTCAGATCATCAGTGCTGTAAAGCAAGGCAGCCGATGTCATTACATCAGTCTTTTTTGCTGTGGAGCCCGTAGTAGAAGCGGTTCGCACGAATGCTGGTCGATCGCTACCAGAAGTTGAATTTCAGCAGAAAACGTCTAAAGCTAACTTACCCCGTTGTGAACCCTTTTTTCTTGCACTAACCGATGTCCAAAAAAGTTAACAATTGTCTCGCCTGTGGAAAGCAGATCCCACACCAAGAATTTCATTCTTGCTGCATCACTTGTTTAGGCCCAGACCACGACTTCCCTCGTCGTCAGTTCTGTGCCCTCTTTAATGCGAGAACAATTTGCCGTAGAGCGCTCTTTGTAGGCAATTATTTTCATGTTCCATCTTCGATTACCAATATGGCATCCATCAGCCAACAATTTGTGGATATTCCAAAAAAACAGCGATAAAGATAGACCACACAAGGCTAAGCCTTCCGACGACACTACCACTAAGCAAGTCATCAGTTCTCTGGAATTTAGTGAGGTGCTTTCACAGCCCCTGATGCCTGACTCGATAGCTACGCAGGCCTCTGCCAAGACCCTTTCGGAGTCTGGTATACCACAGAAATCTTCATCTTCCAAGCTTTTGGCTGTCTCTGCCTTTGTTGGGTCTGGAGCCACGACACAGGCACCGGCTTCAGAGAAGACCTTTTGCACTACCGAATCTAGACAAAAAAACAACGTGTCTGCATCCGACTCCCACTTCTCAGAGACAGACGGATTCTCTCAGGCCTGGAAATCAGACCACTCCTAGAAAATCTGCTTCCCCACCTATAGCACAAATGCTTAAAATTGCGGAGGATCTCATCTCTCTTACCCGAGGTACTCAGTTCCCTACACCTAAAAGGAAAAGGCATCCTTCTCCAGAACTTATGACAGACCAAGAGTCTGAGGAATCTGATTATTCAGCTTTTGAAGAGGAACAACATCCCTTAACTGTTTGAGGATTCAGATGCAGAGGAATTTATCCCTTCTGCCTCCCCTCCAGAGGACCTCTCATTTGGAGAAACCCTTCACTCCCTCATGGAACATTTTCAGTGGGAATCTCAAGACTTCCCACAGTCTAAGAAAAGATTTAGAGAGTTTCTGGACCTGCCCCAGCACAGACCCCTGGCCAACCCACCTATTTTAGAAGTGGTGGATGATGTTTTCCATGAATCAAGCTTAACCACTGACACCCTCCCTCCTTCTCCAAGTAAATCTGACAGGTACTATAGAGTAACGGATCCTCACAAATACTTGTACAGAAATCCTGCTGCAGACCCAGAGGTCATTATACAGGGACCCAAAGGAGCTAAGACTAGTTCTGCCAAGAATCCTCTTCCTTTTGACAACGACTCCAGAGCTCTGGACAGATGGGGTAAGAAAGTATACACCTCTGCAACCTTAGCTATCAGAACACTCAATTGTCAGTTCTGTATGTTAAAATATCAACAACACACTTTGGGACAATTAAAATAGAAAATTGCTACGTCTCCTGATTGTGCCAACTCAAAAGAGCTTGCAGATTTACTGCACTCTGCTTGTCAAGTGGCCAAATACTCATTACAATGTGGATATGACTCTCTAGAAGCCTCCAACAGGGTAGCAATGACAGGATCTGTTGTTAGGAGACATGCATGGCTGAAGGAACAACCTCTCACTGATCATGTCAAGTCTAAATGTATTCATGCACCCCTAGATAAGGAGCGTCTGTTTGGGGAAAAAGCAGAAGTGCTTAAAAAGATGGAAGACAAAGCAAATTCTATGCAAACAGTTAAGGATTTCTTTCAGGTTCAACCTCCCAGATTCAGCAGGAACTTTTCCTCTAAACACTGGGCCTTCCCTGCACCTAGCAGATAGGACCAAGGTAAGCCCCACAGGGACAGGCCATCCAGGGGCCAGCAAAGAAGCAAACAATGGACCACTTGCGTCTCTAAGGCAAGGAGTTCTAAGACAACCCTCTAAGACAAGCACTCTGTGCCCTCCCTTCACTCATCAAAAACTAGGAGGAAAGCTTATCCTCTTCAAAGACAGTTGGGTTTCTGTAACAAAGGACCAATGGGTCTTAAAGATCATTTCTGAGGGATACAAATTCTCTTTCAGCGAACTCCCAATTCCAAGAGGGTACCCAGACCTACCCCCAAGCAAGTGGGCAGAGGCATTGAAACAAGTCCAAACTCTCATATCCCAGGGGGCAGTAGAACCTGTCTCCCCAGATCAAACAGAAAAAGGTTTTTATTCCAGACTATTCCTTGTTCCCAGAAAAGAGGGCACTTGGCGCCCCATCCTGAATCTATCAAAACTGAACACCTCCCTGATGGTTCCCAGATTCAAAATGCTAACTTTGCAGCAGCTGCTGCCTATGCTAACAAAAAGTGCCTGGCTAGTGACACTAGATCTAAAAGATGCCTACCTCCACATCCCCAGCAGGGAATCGTGCAGAAAATTCCTTTCAGTTCTCTGCGCTGCCCTTTGGCTTATCTACTGCTCCCAGAGTATTCACCAAATGCTTGGCCCTGGCTATAGCATTCTGGAGACAAGAGAAGTGTACAGATTTATCCTTACCTGGACGACTCCCTCATTCAGGCAGAGTGCAAAGAAAAGTTGCTCCAGGACCTTCTCTTTGACAAATCACTCCCAACTTCCCTAAGGTTCACCATCAATGAGAAGAAATCAAAACAAAACCCCACCAGGAAAATAATTTTCCTGGGAGGTGTGCCAGACACAGCATCCCAAATGGCCTTCCTACCCCCAGAAAAGCAGATCTTCCTGCCTCTCTACTTCACCCAGGTGGCTTCCAGAAGTCACCTCACTGCAAAGAAGTTCCTGCAAGCCCTGGGATACATGGCATCTTGCATCCTTCTTATCCCTCTCGCCAGACTTCACATGAGAAAACTTCAGTGGTATTTAAAGTACCTTTGGTGTCAGCACTCAGTCCCCAGAGACCACCCTCCCTCTGATCCCATGTATAAGAGCAGAATTTCTCTGGTGGGCAGAGGCCTGTGCCATGAACAAGGGTCTTCCTTTCATCCTCTGCCCTTCCGGCCAGACCATCACCACCGATGCCTCAGACATTGCTTGGGGCACTCACCTAGCAGGCAGGTCCACCCAAGGCCTTTGGAATGCCCAGCAATTTAACTTGCACATCAATCAGAAAGAAATGATGGCAGTGCAAAAGGCTCTGACTTCCTTCACACTCCATCTCAGGCCAGGAGTTCTCCTTTTAAAAACAGGCAACACCACAGTGATGTGGTATGTCAACAAGCAGTGGGACACCCAATCTTATCCCCTGTGCAGTTTAGCCATGAGCCTCTGGCTTACAGCCACCTCCACGAGGCTACACCTAATTGCCCAATACCTACGAGGGGTCAACAACATACTGGCAGTCCACCTAAGCATAAACTTACTGGACCCCCAGGGAAATCTTTCTGCAGATCACTCGGGAGTGGGGGACTCTAGAAGTGGATCTCTGTGCCTCACACCTCAACCATCAGCTGCAAAAGTTATGTACTAGGGAGTATCACCTCCTAGCGTTGAAGGTGGATGCCCTGACCTTCTGCTGGAACTCCCTCTTTGTGTAAGCATACCCTCCTCTGCCCCTTATTCCCAAGGTTCTGATCAAAATAAGAGAGGAGAGACCAAAGGCCATCCTCATTGCTTCAGATTGGCCCAGACAGCATTGGTACCCCTTATTACGCAGCCTGACCCTACAGGCCCCAAAGCAACTTCTCCTGATCTCAGACCTTTTCAACCAGGAGAGGGGGAAGGTACTGCACCCAGACCTATAGACTCTCAATCTTTCAGCATGGCTTATACACTAAAAGCTAATAAGGAGTCCCTGTAAGGCATACAGGTCCTAGACATAATCACAGAGGCCAGAAGGCCCAACACAAGAAAATCATACTCAGGAAAATGGAAAAGATTCTGCTCCTGGAAACAATCCAAAGGGGGCAGTACCTCCCAGCCTTCCATCCCTCTTATCCTGGATTACCTAGCAGAGTTGCTCATTAGTGGCTTCTCTTTCTCCTCTATTAAAATAAAGGCCTCTGCCATTTCTGCCCATTATGATTCTGGCCCACCCCTGTTTTCTCATCCTTTGATTAAGCAATTCCTCAGAGGGGCTTCTAATATTAGAACTCCCAGAAGGGCCCCCCACGCCACCCTGGGACCTGAATTATGTGCTAGAAAAACTAACCTTACCTCCTTTCGAACCTGCTGCTTCTACAGAATTGAAATACCTCTCATGGAAGACTGCCTTCCTACTAGCTATCACCTCAGCCAGAAGGGTTTCGGAACTTCAGGCTCTCCCTTTATTATTTTACATGCAGACAGGGTCTCCCATAGGTTCATAGGTAGGTACTAGGCTATCTGCCCAAGGGCATTTTTAAGCCTAGCAAGTGTGTGTTGGCTTTCACCGCCCCATTGATTGATTAACTGAGCCTCTGTCTAGCAGAGCCAAAGAAGTGATCCCAGGGGTGTATTTTCTGTTACCCATCCACTTGTCAAGGCTTCTGTTGAAGAGTGTTAGTGAGGGGCTCTGCCTAATGTAGTTAGGAATTTTGTTCCAAAGCATGGGGAGTCTCTGTGACAGGAATCTATCCCTCCAGCATGTTCTATTTATTGTTGTGGAGAGGTTTAGCTCACTAGAGCATGTGGCTTGCAGTGACTTGGATTTCTTTAAGTGGAGCATGTCCATCAATTCTGAGTTGGACATGGCTTTGTAAGTCAGGCAGAGATCACCTCTGAGTAAGCGATATGCCACTGAGTACAGCTGGAGTTTTTTCAGTCGGGCTGCATAGGACATATGTTTGAGGCCAGTAATCCTCTTGGTGAGGTGATTTTGTGGTCTTTCCAGCTGTTGGAAGTGTCTTGTGAGGTGCATCCCAAATGGGGCATTGTACTCTATGATGGGTCTGATGAGTGACGAGTAGAGGGGCACTGTATAACCTCTTTATTTCTAGATGCGAACTCCTTAGTAATTAGATGGGCCACATAGAAGGATTTCCTAACTACTTTCGCAATATGATTGTCAAAGGAGAGATTACCATCTACCTAGGTCCCCAGATCTCTTATTACCTCTTCTGTATTAAGGGGGCTGTCGCCTAAGTGGTAATTCGTGGGTGTTTTGTTTTTCCCAAACGGGATGACTATGCATTTTTTTGGAATTTAGCTTGGGGCCATGACTTTGACATCAGGTGTCTGTCCCAGAAAGGCCTTTTTGAAGGATGTCCGTGTCAGCCGGAGAGTCAGTTATGGCTCCCAGTTTGCAGTCATCGGCGAACTTGGTTAGCCACAGTCCTCCTGTGTTTGCCTGTACTTCTGAGAAATATATGCCGAACAGAAGGGGTTCCAGAACCGAGCCTTGCGGGTCACCACTTGTGACTGGTTTAGAGTCGGACCTGGAGCCCACTATTCTTACCGTGTGAGTTCTGTCTGTAAGCCAGTTGGCAACCCATCTTGTGATGTAGGAGTTTATGTTCAGTCTGGTGAGTTTTTCTATAATACCCGAGTGAGGAATGGTGTTGAACGCCTTGGCGAGATCAAGGTAGGCTGTGTGAACCACCTTTCCCTCGTCTATGGCCTTGGTGACTGTCACGAAGAAACCAGGTTTAGTAGGCATGATCTGCCCTTAACAAAGCTGAACTGGGTCGGGTCAAGTGTTTGGAAGTTTCCAATATCTTTGTTAATGAGTTCCATGATGATGCGCTCCATAGCCTTGCAGACCAGGCTAGTCAAGCTTATGGGGCGATAGTTGCCAGGGTCAGTTGTGGCCCCTCCTTTGTGGAGCGGAATAACCGTTGCTGTGGGCCATTCTATGGGCACATAGCCTGTGGAGAGGCTGAGGTTGAACAGCATGTTTAGGTGGGGGGGGGTTAGTTCGTTCTGTAGGTCGTGCAAGATGCAGCCTGGGACACCATCTGGTCCCATCGATGCTGTGTTTTTGGTTTTTGAAAGGGCTGTTTTCACCTGTGCTTCTGTGATTTCCGGGACACTACACTTTTCCATTATTGTTGTGGGCCCTTTTGAAGGTGAGAGGGAGGTGAAGTTTGCACTGAATCTATCTGCCAGGATGTTGGCAGTATCAGTAGGTTCAGTATATGTTGTGCTATTTTGCACTAGCTCAGAGCACATCTGCGAGTTGCCACTTAGATTCTTGACATAGTTAAAGAAGGCTTTGTGGTTATCTTTCGAATCCTTTGTTATTTTTCTTTCGAAGTTAGCCTTGGATGATTTTATGAGGGACCTTAGTTTCTTACTGATACTGATCAGGGATGTCTTTCCTTCTTGGGATTTGCTTTTTTTCTGAAGTAGTTTCCTCCTTCTGTTGTATAACCTGTTTATGGCAGGGGTCCACCAGACTGGTTTTCTTCTCTTAGGGGAGTGAGTCTTGGTCTTGCTAGGGATAGCATGATCCATGCATCCTTGTAGGTGCTCATAGAGTGCAATTGTAAAGGATTCTGCATCTTGGGCAGTGTTATCCTTTAGCGTGGGGGCTGTGAAACTTACCACCTCTGCCTTAAGTAAGGTGAAGTTTGCTTTAGAAAAGTTTTTCACTGTGGTTTCCTTGGTTGGGGGTGGTGGTGGGGTGTGGACATCCAGGGTGATTAGTTTATGGTCTGATCTAACCAGTGACGGGTTGACCTCCGGTACGGGACACCTGTCGCCCATGTTGGTGATGACCAGGTCCAGTATGTTGTGGCCTCTGTTAGGGGAGTTTACCAGTTGATCCAGGGCATTTGAGTTGATAAATTCCAGGAAGCGCTGAGCCTGGGAGTTTGTTCTCAAGTAGTTTTCCCAGTTTATGGTAGGGTAATTGAAATCGCCCATATCAGGGTGTTCGGTAGGACCTTCATGTTTTCCAGTGCCTCCAGAAAGGCGGAGTGGTAGTCCTGGGTCATGGAGGGTGATCTATAGCAGGCCACAATTTGCAATGCAGATTTGCCCGATGTTAGTTGCACATGGATGATCTCAGAGGTATCATGCTGCACCACTAATCTGGAGGTGTGAGTATCCTTGATGAATATGGATACACCCCCTCCTTTTGTGTTTCGGTCCGTGTTCTGTGTCCGAAATGTGTGGTATGAGTTGTAGCCCAGTAGTGCTGGAGTGCTCTCTAGAGCCTTGAGCCAGGTTTCAGTTAATGCACAGATGACGTTGTCCATACTTAGGAGTGCTTTGAGCACATGCATTTTGAGATTTAAACTCCTGGCGTTGAGTAGCATAACTCTCATTTTTTTTTTACTTGTGCTGTTTACGGTGGTGGGTTTGAATTTTGAGCCTTGCCTAAAAAAGGCACTATGGGGGCAGCAAGAGCCTTGGCCAGTATTCGAAAGCCAAGGGGTGACATGTGCAAGTCGTCTCTTGCGAAGTAACGCGGCTTGTCAAGCATGTCATCCCAGGCTGACAGACACTGGATCCCCTTTGAATGACACCAGAAGCTTAGCCAATTGTTGAAATTAATATTTTTTTCTTTATACTGAGGTATCATTCTTGGTGAGAACAGGATGCTACTCAGGGTCAGGGTCATACCCGTCTGGGCTACATGATCAGAGGGCTCTTCCATGTCTCTCTTCATGTAGTCCAGGGAGGTACAGCTCAGGTCATTTACACCAACATGAACAATGACAGAGTCAGATTTGTACTTGTTCTGGAGTGACCTGAGTGCTTGTGTTATGTGGCGGATTCTGGCTCCCGATAAGCAGCTAACAGTAACCTTCTTCTTGTCCAGCCTAGTGAGTGGGGCGTCAGTGTGCCTGACTATTGAGTCACCTATTACTAGTATGTTAGGTATGCTATTTTTCCTTAAGGGCTGTAATTGTGCGGCACATTGATTTTGTGTTTTATGTGTTCTCTGGTTTGGGATGGGAGGTGCAGGTTTTGTGGTTGTCTGTTTTAGAGCTCTCTGATGCTTTTGCAGGTTTTTATTTAGAGCCTCCGAGTATGATTTTGTGTATTTGTGTATTTTCTGCCAGCGCTGGTTTAGTAGGTCTGTGTGAGGCTGGAGGTGTGGTACAAGTGTTAACCTTCTCCTCATGACGGTCTGTTCCAGTCTTGGGTGGAGAGACCTTAGCCTCCAGTTTGGCTGTATAATTGCATCTCTCGCATATGTTAGTGTTTTGTGGTAGGAAGAGAGGGCTGTCTGTGTACATGAGGCAGTTGTACCATTGCCTCAGGATAGCCAGATTCACCAGCTGGACTGGAGAGTACACTTGAAGTTGCCCTTTGGTCATGCCTAAATAGTAGGGTGAGCTGCTTAGTCGCTTGGTTGGTGAGGGGTGGAAAAGAGCCTTGCCCTGCTGGGCAGTCAATTGTCGGGGTATATTAGTGCTTGCTATTAGGTCTGAACAAGTGCTGGACTGTAGGATGCTTTTTGAGTGCTTAGGTTGAGAGTTAGACTAGTTCATAGGTAGATACTAGGCTATCTGCCCTAGGGCATTTATAAGCCTAGCCAGAGTGTATTTGGCTTCTGCCTCCCTATTAGATTAGCCTACTGTGCCTCTGTAAAGTAGGTCACAGAAGGTACCCTTTTAAGATTAGCTTACTGTGCCTCTGTCTAGCAGGGACACAGGAGAGATCCCAGGGGTGAATTTGCGATTTCCCATCCACGCGTCCAAATTTCGCTTGGAGGGTCAGCGAGGGGCTATGTCTAACATGAATTGGGATTCTATTCCAGAGTGAGGGGAGCCTCTGGGAAATTAATCTGTCCCTCCAGCATGTCCTATTTATTTTTGTGCTGAGGTTTAGGTCCCTGGAGCGTGTAGCTCTAAGGGACTTGGATTTTTTGAGGTGGAGCATGTCCATTAATTCTGGGTTTGACGTGGCTTTGTACGTCAGGCATAGATCGCCTCTGAGTAGGCGGTAAGCAACTGAGTAGAGCTGGAGTTTCTTTAGTCGAGCTGCATAGGACATCTGTTTGTAGCCCATGATCCTCTTGGTGAGGTACTTTTGGGGTCTCTCCAGTTGCTGCAGGTGTCGGGTAAGGTACATCCCAAAAGGGCATTGTATTCAATTATGGGCCTAATGAGTGACGAGTAGAGGGGCACAATGACCTCTCTTGATCTAGATGCGAACCCTTTCGTGATAAGGTGGGCTATATAGAAGGTCTTTCTAACCACTTTGACAACGTGATTATCAGAGGAGAGATTACTATCTACGTTGGTCCCCAAATCTCTAATTACTTCTTCCGTACTTAATTGATTACCACCTATGTGGCAATTTGTGGGCACCTTGTTTTTCCCAAAGGGTATGAATTTGCACTTTTTAGCATTTAGCTTGAGGCCGTGGCTCTGGCACCAAGCATCCGTCTCTGTGAAACCCTTTTGGAGGATGCTTGTGTCAGCTGGAGATTCGATTATGGCCCCCAGTTTGCAGTCATCTGCGAACTTTGTCAGCCATAATCCCCCCGTGTTAGCCTGAAACTAGTTTCAAGTGAAAAACTGAAGAGGAGACTTAGTAGAGCCAGGAATAATTTAACCCTAGCTAACCAGTGCTGCCCAGCGCACTAAACTGTGCAAACGCGTTTTTTAAACTACTAACTTCTGGGCTGGAACCACTCCTCCAGGGACAGATGGCTGCTCAAAGTTCCCCTCTCTCACAGGTGAACAGAGAAACTTCCCTCTATCCCAAGTAAGGTATGGGCAACTCAGAAACTTGTAACACAGCCCTGAATTCAGCACTAGCCTGAAATTGGACTATACTAGCTTAGAAAGGCAGGCAACAAGAAATGTGTTTTTTTTTTAAAAGATTAGGCAAAAACAGTAAAAAGTACACTTAAAACAGCTTTAAACGACTACAAGCGATCAGAAAAGGCCATCGTACTTTAGTGTGTAGCCTACAACAGTTAAACAATGTATTTAAACAAAAAACTTTTTAAAAGTGCAGGCAGTCAAATAAGTACAATATGTGAAAAAAACAAGCTTTTAAATCACAATAAGTGCTGGAAAAATCAGCATTTAGTCGGAAACCAGTTAAGTACAGCAAGAAAATACAGAAAACTGGTACTCAATCACTCCAAAGTCTCTCTTTTAAGCTAGAAGACTTGTATCAGTTTAAGGCTTTCTAGTGCTTTCCAGTAGGTTAGTTACAGGAAAGATGGGAAACAAGCGCAGATGTGGTCTTTTAAACCAGAAAGTTGAAAGAGATGGACAACTTCCCGAATGGATCAGTAAACTACAATTCCTCAGCCAAGAACCACTCCTCTTGTGGTAGACAGGCTACCTAGTACTTACCACTCCCACTGATAAGCTAGAAGGCTGCACTCCAACACAAAGGCTTGGGGGGGCTCAGAAGCATACAAACAGTCCTGGATACAGCAAATCTGTACCTGGACTAGACTAGTTACGGGAAAGGTGGGGATCATGCGCAAACACGGGCTTTAAAAACAGAAAGTTAAGAGAGATGAAAAAAATTGCCCAAATGGCCAATAAACTACAATTTCTGGGCCAGAACCACTCCTCTTTTGGTAGATAAGCTACCTAGTGCTTACCACTCCCACTGATAAGCTAGAAGGCTTCCCTCCAACACAGAAAGGCTTGCGGGGCTCAGAAGCTTACCAACAGTCCTGGATACAGCAACTCTGTATCTGGACTAGGCTAGTAACAGGAAAGGTGAGAAACCGTGCAAGTGCGGCTTTAAACCAGAACGTTGAAAGAGATGGGGAAAAACTACCAGTAGCTACAATTTCTGGGCCAGGAACCACTCCTCTTGTGGTAGATAGGCTAACTAAAGCTTACCACTCCCACTGATAAGCTAGAAGGCTTCCCTCCAACACAGAAAGGCTTGGGGGGCTCAGAAGCTTACAAAAGTCCTGAATACAGCAAATCTGTACCTGGACTAGACTATTTACAGGAAAGGTGGGGAACAAGCGCAAACGCAGGCTTTTAAGCCAGCAAGTTGAAAGAGATGAAAAACTGCCTAAACGACCAATAAACTAAAATTTATGGGCCAAAACCCACTCTTCCCGTGGTAGATAAGCTACCCGATGCTTACCACTCCCATTGATAAGCTAGAAGGCTTCCCTCCAACACAGAAAGGCTTGGGGGACTCAGAAGCTTACAAAGAGTCCTGGATACAATCCCTGAGGACTAATCCCTCCTTTATGCCCAAGATGGTATCTGATATGACCCTTAACCAGGCCATACACCTACCCACCTTCTTTCCCAACCCTCGAAACAAGGGGGAAAGAATTCTACACTCACTAGACAAGCACAGACAACTCGATTACTATCTGGACCATACTAAACCATTCAGAAAAACAGACCAACTACTTGTAAGCTTTGCCCTTGAGGCAGAGGGGAAGGCCATCTCCAAACAAACCATGTCCAAATGGATTTCACACTGTATCCATTTCTGCTACAGAATGCATGGGAAACCCACCCCTCAGTCTATCAGTACCCATTCCACTAGGGCAACCTCCACTTCCACTGCCTTCCTCAGAGGAGTACCCACCAGGGACATCTTGGAAGCAGCCACCTGGACCTCTGTCCATACCTTTACAAAGCATTACCACCTACCTTTCTTTTCTAAGTCTAGAGCACAGTTTGCCTCTGCAGTTCTGCAGAGCCTCCTGACCCATACCTAGTACTCAACTTATCCTTCCACCCCTCTCCTCAGCTTTGGGGATCCTCCCACAGGTGATGACTGCAACAGTGAAACATGAAGAACATAGTACAGTTATGTGCACTTACCGTAAATGTTGATGTTTGAGCGTATTCACTGTTGCAGTCTTGGTTTCCCTCCCTCCCCCATTTAACATCTTCCCCTAGGGGGACATAAGCTTCCCAAGGTGACTTTTGCCACCAGGATCACTTTTCCTTTTTCCCTTGTGCCTCTGATGGGTTAGGGCAAGAAAAACTGATGTAATGACTTTGTCTGCCTTGCTTTATAGCACTGATGACCTGATGCCAGACTACAGGCGGCAGCAGCCAGCACAAAAAAAAAAACATGGACTCTGGTATCTGGGCCAACCGAGGGCTACCACAGCAGGGATAACCCCACAGGTGATGACTGCAACAGTGAATACATTTGAACATCTACATTTATAGTAAGTATACACAAATGTAGATTTCCCAGCCATAGGTCCAAGTTGTGCCTGAATATGAACAAGGATGAATTTTGTTTTAATAAAGCAATATGGGTAGGGAGTTTTCTTCCATTGCAGCGATATGATGTTATTCGTGTTTCACTGTTGCAGTCATCACATAAACAAGCAGGGGAGAACCCATTCCTACTGACTTTGCAGACTAGCCATGGCTCTGTGGAACACAGCCGTGAGCAACAAAGTGAACCTGCAAGCTCAGTTCCTGCCAGGCAAACTAAATTCACTGGCAGACTACTTAAGCAGGGATCTCATGGACCCACACGAATGGAAACTGGAACTCAAAATATTCAAGTTCTTGAGGAACAAATTGGGAACACCAGAGGTAGACTCGTTTGCCTCCCCTCAGAACTACCAGTTGAATAAATTCTGCACCAGAACTCCCCACAGTCAAGCTTGGGAAGTGGATATGCTGTCCTTTTCCTGGGAAATCCTCTCAATTTATGCCTTTCCCCCTCTGCCTCTCCTCTCGAAGGTTCTACTAAAGATCAAACAGGACAAGTCAAGGACAGTATTGATTGCCCCAGACTGGCCATGCCAGCACTGGTACCCCCTTTTTTACAGTATGACAGTGCTACAGCCATGTCACCTGCCTCAGACCCCTTCCCTGCTGTCCCAGCAGGTGGGCCAGATTCTGCACCCTCCGCTGCAAACCCTGAACCTTGCAGCCTGGCTAACTCCCTGACCTCACCTCTAACAACCCTCAGTAAGATGGTGCTGGATGTCATTCTTGAGGCAAGGAGGCCTAGCACCAGAAAATCCTATTCAGAAAAATGGAAAAGATACTGTTTCTGGAGCCAGGCTCAGGGGATGGGCACAGCGGTGCCCAGCTTACCTCATATTCTAGATTACTTAACAGAGATGCTCCACAAGGGCCTATCTTTCTCTTCAGTTAAGATTCATGCCTCTGCCATTTCAGCACATTATAATACTGAGCTTCCCCTCATGTTCTTCGTGTTTCACTGTTGCAGTCATTACATTTGGGTAATTTTCTGGCAGGTTGCCCTTCGTCGGCCTGAATAACCAAGTCTTGGGTCCTGCGTCAGTTGCTATCTCCTCTTCCATGACATCAGGTCGTCAGGAGTATAAAACATGCAGCCGACGCCATTTTATTCAGTCTTTCTTGCCACGCGGTGCAAAAGCAGTTCGCAAGTGCCGGTCGGCCGACTCCTGAAATTTTTGCATTCGAGTTTCAGAACCAAAGTCTTCAACTAAAGCTAAGTACCCTGTTGGGGAAACTTTTTCATGTTCCCCACCGATGTCAGTAAAAGTTAATAATTGCATTACTTGTGGGAAGCAAATACCTCATAAGGATTTTCATTTGTACTGTATTCCTTGCCTAGGCCCAGATCATAACGTGCCTTGCTGTCGGTTTTGTGCTAGATTTAATCAACGCACTATTGAGCGCTGGTCTATTTTTGCTTCAAAATATTTTAGATCCAGATTTAATTACTCTGAAATGTCGTCAGTTAGCAATCCAACTACCGGAGTTCACAACAAACGCAAAGAAAAAGACAGAGACAGACCGTCGAGGTCCAAAACCGACGACGAAGCTTCTTCTAAGCCAGTCGCCGGTACTCAGTGAGGTATTTTCGCAGCCCCTGATACCAGCTACTTTTGAGTCGCAGGCCTCTACCGAGACCCATGCGGAGTCCAGTATGCTGCGAGATTCAAAGAGTATTGAACCTGTGGATGTCTCTCCCTTGAATGGATCTGGAGCCGCTGAGCAGGCACCGGCTTCTGATGGTGTTTTCAGGCCTCAACATTTTTATATAAAACCAACAGCAGCTTCAAAAACAAGATCAAAAACATCTTCTAAGTCTAAAAAAACGTCGCATGAGCCATGTGCTCAGGCCCCTATGCCTAAAAAACAGATGATCAAAAGGGCTGAGGACTTAATTACCTTGATCAGGGGTTCCCCCCCCCCCCCTGCTAAGAGGCCTAGGCAAGACACTGATTATGAATCTTCAGATCAAGTTTCCATTTCTTCTGATCAGAAATTTTCTATACCACCCTATGAGGATTCAGATGCAGAAGAATCCATCCCTTCTGCATCTCCTTAGGATTATTCTTTTGAAGAAACCTTGTATACTTTAAGGGAACATTTTCATTGGGAGAGTCAGGATTTCTCTGAATCAAAAAAGAGGCTTAGGGATTTCCTTCTTCCGCAGCATAGGTCTTTGGCTATACCTCCTGTATTAGACATTGTTGATGATGTGTTTTCGGAATCAAGCATGGCTCCTGATTCCCTACCTCCGACTCCCTAGTAAGCCAGACAGATATTACAGGGTTCCTGACTCCCACAAATTTCTATTCAAAAATCCTGCTGCTGATCCTGAGACTGTCTCACAGGGTCCCAAAGGTGTAAAGGCCTCTACAGCCAAAAATCCTACACTCTCTGATAGAGATTCCAGGGCGCTGGATAGATTGGGAAAGAAGGTTTATACTTCTGCAACCTTGGCAATTAGGGCCTTAAACTGCCAGTTTCATATGCTTAAATATCAACAGCATGTTATGGGCTTATTGAAACAGAAAATGATGTTGGTTTCTGATTGTGTGGAAAATAAAGAATTACAGGAATTATTGCATACAGCAGAACAGGTTGGAAAGCATACTTTGCAATGTGGTTTTGATTCCTTGGAAGCCTCTTGCAGGGCCGCAGTTACTGGATCTGTGATTAGAAGGCATGCCTGGCTCAAGGAGCAAAATCTGCCTGATCATGTTAAAGCTAAATTGTTGGATGCCCCTTTGCAGCATGATACTCTGTTTGGTAATAAGGCAGAAGAGGTTTTAAAGAAAATGGAAGACAAAGTTGAATCTATGCAAACTGTAAAAGATTTCTTACAAGTGCAGCCACCCAGGTTCAGTAGGCACTGGCCTACTAAAAATTGGTCCTTTCCTGTGTCCAACAGAGCCTCTCAAGGCAAATCCAAGTGCTCAAATGGCTCTAGATACCAATCACAGGGTTCTTACAGGTCAAAGCAATGGGGTGCCTCCACCTCCAAATCTGGAGGAAACAAAGCACAACCCTACAGTAAGCAGTCTCAATGACTTCCCTCTACGTTCACCAAGCAGTTATCGTTTGGCAGCCCCCTTGGGGGGGAAATTAGCACTTCATGCTCAAAATTGGCAGCTAATTACCCAGGACAAGTGGATATTAAACATAGTATTCCAGGGGTACAGATTTAATTTCCATACTTTGCCAATTCCAAACAATCTGCCACAAAATCAATGGGCAGAGGCTCAGAAACAAGTTACGTCCCTCATGGATATGGGGGCTATTCAACCAGTACCAGAACAGGAAAAAGGACAAGGTTTTTATTCAAGACTGTTCGTGGTACCCACAAAAGATGATGTCTGGCGTCCAATACTGTACTTAACAATTTTGAACACATTTCTGGACATTCCAAAATTCAAAATGCTGACTTTGCAACAGCTACTGCCTATGCTGGGCAGGAATGCTTGGTTAGTGACCCTAGACTTAAAAGAGGCATACCTGCATATCCCAATAAGGGAATGGTGCAGAAGATGCCTCTGTTTCATGGCAGGTTTTATGCATTACCAGTTCTCTGCACTGCCCTTTGGCTTATCTACTGCACCCAGGGTCTTTACAAAGTGCCTGGCACCAGCAATTGCATTTTGCAGACAAAGAAGCATACATATCTGTCCTTATCTGGACGACTGTCTCATTCAAGCAGAGAACAAGGACATTTTTCTTCAACATCTGTCATTTGTAAAAAGGCTACTAACATGCCTAGAGTACACAATAAATGAAAAGAAATCACAACTGGTACCCTCTCAAATAATTACATTCCTGGGTGCAAGCTTGAATACAACTGCCCAGATGGCTTACCTTACACCAGACAAAGGCAACTGACAACATACTTCAAACAGATGGCAACAAAAACCCAGTTATCTGCAAGACAAATTCTGCAGGCTTTGGGGTTCATGGCATCCTGCATTCTACTAATTCCATGTGCAAGACTGCATATGAGGAAACTTCAGTGGTACCTAAAAAGGTTATGAAGTCAACATTGTCACAGTCTGGAAACAATGATTCCTCTCATTCCCTGCCTACAACAGGAGTTTCTTTGGTGGGCAGAGACATGTCACCAAAACAAGGGACTGTCATTCACTCTACTCCCTGCCACCCAAACCCTAACTGCAGACGCATCAGACTATGCTTGGGGGGGCCCACCTGGCGGGGAGATGCATTCGGGGCATATGGAGCCCAAAACAAATGCATCTGCATATCAACCAGAAAGAGATGCTAACTGTTCGGAATGCTGTGACAGCCTTCAAGGACTTACTTCATCCAGGACAACTACTTGTAAAGACGGACAACACCACGGTTATGTGGTACATATTCAAGCGGGGGGGGGGACACATTCCTACCGCCTTTGCATACTAGCCATGGCATTGTGGAACACAGCCTCGACTTACCAAGTACATCTTCAAGTTCAATTCCTGCCAGGAAAACAAAATACTCTGGCAGACGACCTAAGCAGAAATCTTATGGACTCGCATGAGTGGAAACTGGATCCACAAATCTTCAGCATGGTAAGACAGAAATGGGGGAGTCCAGACATCGATCTATTTGCCTCTCCCCAAAATTATCAACTGGACAAATTCTGCACAAGGACTTATCACAGACAAGCATGGAAAGTGGATGCCCTATCCTTCAGTTGGAAAACCTGTCAGTCTATGCCTTTTACCCAGCTTCTTCTCTCCAAGGTCTTACTAAAGGTTAGACAGGAAAAAACAAAAGTGATCCTAATTGCTCTGGACTGGCCTCACCAACATGGGTACCCAATTCCAAGGAATATGTCTCAACTCCTTCTTTGGTATTTGCCTCAAATACCTCATCTACTGTTTCAGCAGAACAATCAAATTCTGCACACTCAGCTCCAAACTCTGAACCTTGCAGCATGGCTGATCATTTAATTATTCAAACTACACCTCTCAGTAAATCTGTGATGGATGTCATTTTGGAAGCCAGAAGGCCTAGTACTAGACTGTTATGCTGATACATGGAAGAGATTCTGTGCTTGGAACCAAGCACAAGGAACGGACACAGCAAAAACAAATATCCCTCAGATTTTACAATACTTGACTGAGATGCTTGACAAGCGCCTATCTTTTTCCTCAATAAAAATCCATGCCTCTGCCATCTCGGCTCATTACAACACGGAGCCTCCCATCTTTTCTCATCCTCTACTAAAACAGTATCTTAGAGGGGCCAAAAATTTAAGGCCTCCCAGAAGATTACCAACACCTGCATGGGACCTCAATTTTGTGCTGGAAAAACTCACCCTGCCTCCTTTTGAACCAGCAGCTACTGCGGATATAAATTTTTTTCTTGGAAAACAGCTTTCCTTTTGGCAATCACTTCAGCAAGAAGGGTTTCAGAACTACAGGCTCTCATGGCTGTGGAGCCTTTTATTACATTTTACCCGGACAGGGTGTCCCTCAGGGCCAATCCTTCCTTTATGCCTAAGGGTGGTATCCAGTGTGGCTCTTAACCAAACTGTTCACCTGCCAACATTTTACCCAAATCCGCAGAACAAGGGGGAGCGGATCCTGCAATTCATTGGACGTACACAGACAACTAAGATTCTACTTAAACAAGACCAAATCCCTAAGAAAGTCTGAGCAACTACTGGTGACATTTGCTTCAGGATCAGAGGGGAAGGCTATATCAAAGCAGACTAGTTCTAAATGGATAAGCCACTGCATTTGTTTCTGCTACTTGCACCATGGTAAACCTGTGCCCAAGGGAATCAGGTCACATTCCACCAGGGCTGCCTCTACCTCAACAGCCGTTCTCAGAGGAGTTCCAACCAAAGACATTCTAGAAGCTGCTACTTGGAGCTCTGTTCATACCATCACAAAGCATTATCATTTGCCTCTCTTCATGGCAAGCTTTGCCACTGCAGTTCTGCAGGGCCTTATAGCCGCGCCTAATGCTATTTGGTTCAATCCTCCCATCCATAGCTTTGGGATTCTATCCAAATGTAATGACTACAACAGTGAAACGCGAAGAACATAGTACTGTTGTGTACACTTACCATAAATGTAGATGTTCGAGTGTATTCACTGTTGCAGTCCGGGTTACCCACCCGGCATCCCCCTTTTTGTATAACTTCTATTTCCTTCACTATATTCTAAAGCCTTTGTGGTGTATTTGCTTTTAGATGAAGGTAAAGTTTATGTTGCTAAAAGTGCATTTTAATATATATATAAAATTTTTTTTACTCTCCATTTGGGGGGGGGCACCTGACATCTGGGGTAAGAAAAACTGAATAAAATGGTGTCAGCTGCATGTTTTATACCCCTGACGACCTGACGTCATGGACAAGGAGACAGCAACCGACGCAGGACCCAAGACTTTGTTATTCAGGCCGACTGAGGGCAACTTGCCAGCAGATTACCCAAATGTAATGACTGCAACAGTGAATACACTCAAACATCTACATTTATTGTACACAACTGTACTTTCTTTCATCCCCTGCTAAAACAATTCTCTAGAGGGGCCAGAAATTTAAGACCCCCCCAGGAGAGCTCCCACTTCAGCCTGGGACCTTAACTTTGTATTGGAAAAACTCACCCCCCCCCCTTGAACCAGCTGCTACAGCAGAGTTGAAATTCCTTTCTTGGAAAACCGCCTTACTTCTAGCCATCACTTCTGCAAGAAGAGTATCTGAACTGCAGGCCCTCATGGCAGTGGAACCCTTCATTATCTTCCATGCGGACAGGGTTTCCCCTCAGGACTAATCCATCCTTTATGCCAAAGCTGGTGTCTAGCGTGTCTCTACATCAGTCTGTTCATTTGCTACTTTTTTCCCTAATCCTCAAAGTAAGGGGGAAAGGATACTGCAAGGATACTGCATTCTCTGGATGTGCACAGACAGCTTTGATTCTATTTGGACAGAACTAAGACACTCAGAAAATATGACCAGCTGCTAGTTAGCTTTGCTGCAGGGCAGAGGGGAAGGCCATTTCAAAGCAAACCATTTTCAAATGGATAGCCCATTCCATTCATTTCTGCTGCAAGCACCATGGAAAACCTAGCCCACAGGGGATAGGATCACATTCCACCAGGGCTGCATCTACCTCTATGGCATTCCTCAGAGGAGTCTCTACCACGGACATCCTGGAAGCTGCTATCTGGGACTCTGTACACACTTTCACCAAGCATTACCACCTACCTATCTTTTCTAAATCCAGGACTGGATTTTCCTCAGCAGTCTTACAGGGCCTGGTTGCTAGCCCTAACGCTCTTTAACTGCCTCCACCCTTCCTTAGCTTTGGGAATCACCCCAAATGTGATGACTGCAACAGTGAAACATGAAGAACATAGTACAGTTGTGTACACTTACCATAAATGTTGATGTTCGAGTGTATTCACTGTTGCAGTCATCACATTTGGGTTATCTGCCTGCAGGTAGCTCTTAGCCGGCCTGAATACCAGAGTCTTCGGATTTCTGTGTTGGATGCTGTCGCTTCTTCCATGACGTCAGGTCGTCAGGAGTATAAAACATGCTGCATACGCCATTACATCAGTTTTTCTTGCCGTGCGGTGCCCAAAGCAGAAGCAGTTCGCAAGTGCTGGTCAGCTGACTCCTGAAATTTTCGTTTTCAAGTTTCAGACCTGAAGTCTTCAAAAAGATAAGTACCCTGTTGGGGAGGGATCCTTTTTTCTTGTTCTAACCGATGTCAGAAAAAATTAACAATAGTCTTGCCTGTGGAAAGCAAATACTTCATAGAGATTTTCATTCTTACTGCGTCACCTGTTTAGGCCCAGACCACATCTGCCAGTTTTGTGCTTTAGTCAATGCCCGAACTGTTTGTCGTCAGGCTATTTTTGTAGCTAAATACTTCCATTCCCGATTTGCTTACTCCAAAATGTCTTCGTCAAGCCATCCAACTACCAATCTTCAGAAAAAACGTAAGGATAAAGACAGAGGCAGACTGCATAGGTCCAAAACTGCCAACGATTCTTCTGTTAAGGTAGTTGCCAGTCCGCCGGTACTCAGTGAGGTGCTTTTGCAGCCCCTGATACCCACAACTACAGATTCGCAGGCCTCTACTGAGACCCATTCGGAGTCCTATATGCCTCGACATCCTTCTTCGACTATGGAACCTTCGGATGTCTCTACCGTGGCTGGGTCTGGAGCAACTGTGCAGGCACCGGCTTCTGAGGGTGTATTCATGCCTACCGATTTTCATATTAAGCCAATGACTTTGTTTCAAGCTAAGAATACCGAATTCCTCAGGCCTAAAGCTCACGCTACGCCTAGAAAACCGATGGCCAAACTGCATTCTCAGGCCCATGGGCATCAAAAACAAATGATTAGAATAGCTGAAGACCTCATTACCTTAATTAGGGGAAGCCAGCCTTCCTCCTCTAAGAGACCTAGAACTGATTTTCTTTCTGTTTCTTTTGATCAGGAATCTGATATCTCTGATGTTCTTCGTGTTTCACTGTTGCAGTCATTACATTTGGGTTATCTGCTTGCAGGTAGCCCTCAGTCGGCCTGATTATCAAAGTCTTGGGTCCTTTCTCAGTTGCTGTCTCATCTTCCATGACATCAGGTAGTCATGGATATAATGCTTGCAGCCGATGCCGTTTTATCAGTCTTTCTTGCTGTGCGGTGCCCGAAGCAGAAGCAGTTCGCAAGTGTCGGTTGGCCGACTCCTGAGATTTTTGTTTTTGAGTTTCATATCCGGTCTTCATCTAAGCTAAGTACCCTGTTGGGGAACCTTTTTCTTGCTCTAAACTGATGTCAGTAAAAGTTAACAATTGTATTTCTTGTGGAAAGCAAATAATTCATAAAGGTTTTCATTCGTACTGCATTCCTTGCGTAGGCCCAGACCACAATGTACTTCGCTGTCGGTTTTGTGCCTTATTCAATCCTCGTACTATTCATCGTCTGTTCATTTCCACATCTAAATATTTTGGTACTCGGTTCAATTTTCCAGAAATGGCTTTGGTAAGCCACCTGACTACCGACATTCTGAAAAAACGCAAATATAAAGACAGAGACAGACCGCATAGGTCCAAAGCTGCCGAAGACGCTTCTAAGCTAGTCGCCAGTTTGCCAGTACTCACTGAGGTGCTTTTGCAGCCCCTGATACCTGCTACTTCAGATTCGCAGACCTCTACTGAGACCCATTCGGAGTCCGGTATGCCGCAAAATGCTTCTTCAACTGTGGAACCTGCGGATGTCCGTACCTTGGATGGGTCCGGAGATGCTGTGCAGGCACCGGCGTCTAAGGGTGTATTCAGGCCTACTGACTTGCATATTAAACCGACTCCATCTTCTTCTTCAAGGCCTAAAACTCAGTACATGCCCAGACTGCATGGTCAAGCCCCTATGACTAAAAAACAAATGATAAGAATGGCTGAAGACCTTATTACTGTAATCAGGGGAAGCCACCCTTCTCCCACTAAGAGACCTAGAGCTGATTTTCCTTCTGATTCTTCTGATCAGGATTCTGAAATTTCTGTTTTCTGCTGACCAGGATTTGCCCTTATCTACCTATGAGGATTCTGATGCAGAGGACTCCATTCCCTCTTAATTCCTTTCCAGAGGATTTCTCTTTTGTTTAAACCATGCATACTTTTAGGGAGCATTTCCACCTGGAAAGCCAGGATTTCTCTGACTCCAAAAAGAGGCTTAGGGAATTCTTACTCCTGCCTCAACACAGGCCTTTAGCTAGCCTTCCTGTACTGGACATTGTAGATGATGCCTTCTCAGAATCTAGCCTGGCCCCTGACACTTTACCTCCTGCTCCCAGAAAACCTGATAGGTATTACAGGGTACCTGACTCTCACAAGTTCCTTTTTAAAAATCCTACTGCGGATCCTGAGACCATTTCACAGGAACCCAAGGGGATTAAGGCCACTACTTCAAAAATCCTACCCCCTCTGATACAGATTCCAGGGCACTGGATAGATGGGGTAAGAAGGTATACACTTCTGCAACGTTAGCCATTAGGGCCTTAAACTGCCATTTCATATGTTGAAGTATCAGCAGCATATTATTGGATTCCTTAAACAGAAAATGATGTTGATTCCTGACTGTGCTGAAAATAAAGAATTACAGGATTTAATGCATTCTGCTGAACAAGTGGGAAAACATACTTTGCAATGTGGTTTAGATTCGTTAAAGGCATCTTGCAGGGCTGCTGTCACTGGGTCTGTTCTTATAAGGCATGCTTGGCTTAAGGAGCAATCTTTGCCAGATCATGTTAAAGCTTAATTACTGGATACTCCCTTAAACCAAGACTGCCTGTTTGGCAACAAAGCAGAAGTACTTAAAAAGATGGAGGAAAAAGCTAAATATACGCAAACTGTTAAAGATTTCCTGCAAGTACAGCCTCCCAGATTTAGTAGGCATTGGCCCTGTAAGAATTGGTCCTTTCCTGCCTCTTCAAGGCCTTCTCAGTCCAATCCCAGAACCAGCAGAACACCCAGGCTTTAGTCCCAGGGTGCTCACAGGACGAAGCTGTGGGGGCTCCCACTTCCAAAGCAGGTAGTAGTAAGACTCCCCCCTATGGTAAACTGTCTCAATGACTTAACTTTAAACCTTCCAAGCCCTGCTCGGCTGACTGTCTTTTTAGGGGAAAAGATCGCCCTGCATGCAAAAAATTGGGAGCTCATTACCCGGGACAAGTGGGTTGTAAGTATAGTTTCCCAAGGATACAGATTCCACTTCCACTCCTTACCAACCCCAAACGGTTGGCCAGACCTACCCCCAAATCAGTGGGCAGAGGCTCAAAAGCAGGTTCTCTCTCTTTTAAGCATCAGGGCTATTCATCCTGTCCCAGAACATGAATTGGGTCAAGGTTTTACTCGAGACTTTTCCTGGTACCCAGGAGAGACAATTCCTGGCATCCTATCTTGGACCTGTCTATCCTAAACACATTTTTGGTAATCCCAAAATTCAAGATGCTAACTCTTCATCAGCTGTTTCCCATGCTAGGCAAAAATGCCTGGTTGGCAACACTGGATTTAAAGGAACCTACCTGCACATCCCAGTAAGGGAATCTTGCAGAAGATACCTATGCTTCAGAGCAGGCTTACATGCATTATCAGTTCTCTGCACTGCCCTTTGGCTTATCTGCTGCGCCCAGGTTATTCACAAAGTGCCTAGCTCCAGTGATTGCATTTTGCAGGCAAAGAAATGTTCAAATATACCCATACCTGGACGATTGTCTAATTCAGGCAGAAAGCCAGGACATATACTATTAAACCATCTGGCATTTGTAAAGAAATTGCTATCTTTTCTGGGGGTACACCATGAATGAAAAGAAATTACATCTAGTACCATGCCAACAAATTGTATTCCTGGGAGCAAGCTTGAATACAACTTCCCAGATGGCATACCTCACGCCAGAGAAACAAGTTCACTTGACAGCCTACTTCAAAAAACTGGCCACAAAGACCCAGCTATCTGCAAGGAAAATACTGCAAGCCCTGGGGTTCGTGGCCTCTTGCATTCTACTAATGCAAGACTGCATATGAGGAAACTACAATGGTATCTAAAAAGCCTATGGTGTCAACATTCTCAGGACCTAAAATCAATGATTCCTATCATACCTTGTCTAAAGATAGAGTTCCTTTGGTGGGCAGAGGCCTGCCACCATAACAAGGGACTGCCATTCATTCTACCTCCTGCCACCCAAACCCTAACAACAGACGCATCAGACTTTGCATGGGGAGTTCACTTGGCAGGCCATTGCATTCAGGGCAAATGGAACCAGAGTCAAATTTGCCTGCATATCAATCAAAAAGAAATATTAGCTGTACAGAATGCTCTGACAGCCGTCAAGGACCATATTCTTCCAGGACAATTATTGGTAAAAATGGACAACACCACTGTTATGTGGTACATAAGCAGTGGGGAACCCACTCATACCCTCTCTGCAGACTAGCCATGGCTCTGTGGAACACAGCCTTGAGCTACTAAGTGCCACCTACAAGCTCAATTCCTGCCAGGCAAGCTAAATACCTTGGCAGATGACCTAAGCAGAAATCTCATGGACCCACACGAGTGGAAACTGGATCCAAAGATATTCAACATTTTGAGAAACAAATGAGGGAGTCCAGAGATGGACCTGTTTGTCTCCCCTCAGAACTATATAAGAAGAATAAAAAAAGTGAACCTGATTACCAATCGGCTCTGGTTCTAGAATTCAATTTGTTTAATTCTAAGGTGAAAAGAATATTTCAGGTAGAGTGGGATAAATTTACATCTTTTTCGGACATCCCAAACATTAAGAAAAGTATTCCCAAAACAGTTTACAAGAATGCACGAAGTATTAAAAAATTATTAGAAAACAATAAAACTAATGACACTATTAACCTTACTAACAAGATAGTTACAAGAAACCCCTTCTATGGAACCTACAAATGTGGACGCTGTAAACAGTGTCAATACATCTCCAACAAAAGAGAGATATATTTAGAAGCTAGGGATATCAATATTTACAGCACAGGATACTATAATTGTGAATCACAGGGAGTTGTATACATGGCTATGTGTTCAAACTGCAACTCTTACTACGTCGGAAAGATGGAAAGAGTACTCAAAAGAAGAATATATGAACACATGTACGAGATTCTTAAGAACAAAGAAACGAATGCCCTATACAAACACACAAAAACTTGTAAAGATTCCAATTTTTCTTTTTTTGTGTTGGAGCAGGTCAAAAAAGAAACTAGAGGTGGCCCCTGGGAAGAATGGCTTGAGTTCAAAGAATTATGGTGGCAAATACTACTAGATGCCACCAGGAACCCTGGACTTAATGAGCACATTTCATTATCCCCAGTGCTGAAACTAAGAGCAGCTAAAATATAGACTTAACATACAGTGTCTTAATATTAACAGCAGATGGTGCTATTGTAAACACAACCAAACATCACTTCCAATCAAAATACAAAATTTCACATACATATACATACTTTTTATGGGTTATTTATCGTAGTTCATTGTATTTATTTATTTGGTATTAAATTTTAAACTATTTATTCAAGGAAAATATGATCAATTGTTTTAAAAGTTTTAAAGTTCAAGATGTTTTTTTAAAGACTTTATAATACAATTAAGTATACTCAGAGTTCCTCTTTCTAATGAGCCTTATGTTTTTATTGGTCTAATAAGAATGCAAATGATTTTACTGGTTATTTGTGATTTTAATTGAACTATATAACGAGCAATGGAACTTGATTTAATTGTCTGATGAAGTCTTACTATCGAAGTGGACGAAAACGCATTGTCCTGTTAAAGCGTTTATCTGTGGTTTTTCGTGGATATTTTACTGAAGATTTGAATAAAGTGCGGTTTCTTGCTGGTGCGCAGTTTCCATTCTTTGTAATCCCCTCAGAACTACCTATTGGACAAACTCTGCACAAGGACTCCCCACAGACAAGCTTCAAAAGTGGATGCCCTGTCCTTCACATGGAAAAATCTATCAGTTTATGCCTTTCCCCCCTCTGCCTCTCTTCTCCAAAGTGCTACTAAAGATCCAACAGGACAAACCAAGGACAGTTCTTATTGCACCAGACTTGCCACGCCAACACAGATAACCCCTTTTGCACAGTGTGTCACTTCTGGAACTATGGCACCTGCCTCAGACCCCTGACCAGCTGTCCCAGCAGGACGGCCAGATTCTGCACCCACAGCTTCAAACCCTGAACCTTGCAGCCTGGCTAATTTCATGATCTCTCCATTACCATCGCTCAGTAAGCAAGTGATGGATGTCATTCTGGAGGCAAGGAGACCTAGTACTAGAAAGTCTTATGCTGAAAAATGGAAAAGATTCTGTTCCTGGAACCAAACACAAGGGATGGACACAACTGTGCCCAATTTACAGCACATTCTTCAATACTTAACCGAGATGATTCACAAAGGCCTTTCCTTTTCTTCCATCAAGATTCATGCCTCTGCCATTTCCGCTCATTACAATACAGAGCCACCTCTCTTCTCTCATCCACTGCTGAAGCAATTCCTCAGAGGGGCCAAAAACCTAAGACCACACAGGAGAGCCCCTACTATAGCCGGGGACCTTAACTTTGTATTGGAAAAACTCACTCTACCTTCCTTTGAGCCAGCTGCAAATGCAGAGTTGAAATTTCTTTCTTGGAAAACAGTCTTCCTTTTAGCAATCACTTCAGCATGAAGGGTGTCTGAATTACAGGCCCTCATGGCAGTGAAGCCTTTCATCATCTTTCATGCAGACAGGGTCTCCCAGAGGACCAATTGCTCCTTTATGCCCAAGGTGGTATCCAGTGTGGCCCTTAATCAGTCCATTCATTTGCCAACCTTTTTTTCTAATCCACAGAACAAAGGGGAACGAATACTGCACTCCTTGGACATGCACAGATAACTTAGATTTTACTTGGACAGGATTAAGCCTGTCAGGAAATCTGAACAGCTGCTGGTTGCATTTGCTGCAGGGGCAGAGATGAAGGCCATGTCAAAGCAAACCATTTCTAAGTGGATAGGCCATTGCATTAATTTCTGCTGTAAGCACCATGGAAAACCTACCCCACAGGGGATAAGACCACATTCAACCAGGGCTGCATCTACCTCTATGGCATTCCTCAGAGGAGTCCCTACCAGGGACATCCTGGAAGCTGCTACCTGGAGCTCTGTACACACTTTCACCAAGCATTACCACCTACCTATCTTTTCTAAATCCAGGGCTGGATTTTCCTCAGCAGTCTTACAGGGCCTGTTTGCTAGCCCTAATGCTCTTTAACTGCCTCCTCCCTTCCTTAGCTTTGGGAATGAACCCAAATATGATGTCTGCAACAGTGAAACATGAAGAACATAGTACAGTTGTGCACACTTACCATAAATGTAGATGTCTGAGTGTATTCACTGTTGCAATCCTGGTTACCCTCCCTCTAGCCCCCTGACTTCTGTTGGCTCGACCTTTCCTTCTTGTTTGGCATATATTATATCATGTGCATTTGCTTTTTGCCGGGGGTGTTCCATATCATATAATTGCTTCCTATTGTGGGGGCACCTGACATCTGGGGGAAGAAAAACTGATGTAATGGCATCTGCTGCATGTTTTATGTCCCTGAAGTCATGGAAGAAGTGACAGCATCCAACGCAAACATCTGAAGACTCTGGTATTCAGGCCGGCTGAGTGCTACCTGCAGGCAGATAACCCAAATGTGACGACTGCAACAATGAATACACTCAAACATCTACATTTATGGTAAGTGTACAGAACTGTACTTTCTTTTATTATTTATTATTAAATATGTTTGTTTTGAGATATTTAAGCTCTTGGAGTACTTGCATGTATTTGGTCACACTGTATAGGCACCTCCTAGATAACCTTAAAAATCTTGGACACGCTTACCATTTGGATAATAGTAACATTACACAGTAGAATTGGTCACCCTTTTGGAAGGGTCTTATAGTAGCTGATGAGTGGTTGCTGGCAGCTGGTACTACCTTATAGTCTGGGCAGAAGGGGGCATAACTAGTGAACCTGTGCCAGCCTTCCCCAGGAGTGTCTGTGTGTTTGTATATAAATCATATCTATGTGTATGTGTCAACTACTTAGGCAGGGACTTGAAGCACTGGTTGGACAGAGAGGGTGCTGGAAATTTTGGCTTGATCACTCTGCTGAGACCTTAACCCTATAGCTGTGCCAGTGGCGAGTCTTATTACGGATCTGTTGAAAGAGGCAGAAACCATCCCCAGACTGACTGTGATCTCTTTTTGCTCTTAAGGGGAATTGTACTTTACTCTGTGTGTAGTTGTCATCCTCCCAATGTGCATGTCCCTTACTGGTGCTAGTGGTCTCGATTGAGGCTCCTTGATTACTGGGCCAGTGTTGGGGCGTCACATATTGTTTGGCAGTGGTGGGATAACGTCATCACATATCATTGTTTGATAGTGGTGGGATAGGCACATCACATATTAATTGGTTGGTAGTGGTGAGATAGCCACATCACATATTAATTGGCTTGTAGTGGTGTGGATATTGAATTCCTGTAGCTTGTGTACAGTGATTACTGAAGGTGCTTGTACTCTTAATGAGCCACGCAGTAAACATTCAGAGTTCATATCACAATTTTTTATTTTAGTTTTTGTTAGCTTAGTTAGTCAGGGAGTGGAGGCAACCATGTCAGCAGAGGAGAATAGCAAGCTGACGAGGATCCAGTTGGCTGAGATGTACCAGGCTAAAGGACTGGTGCATGCCAACCTTACTGAGGCAGACATGATTGCAGCTTTAGTCACAGCTTCATCAGAGAATAGCAGCTAGGAGGAAGATCAGACTGGCTGTGGAGATGTACAACTCTCAGAAAATGGCGAGTTCAACCTTTCCACAGAGGACTTCAAAATCCATCTGGAGTTAGAGACTTGAGCTAGAGGCCAAGCGTTTGGAAATAGAGACAGCAGAGAGACTGAGGCATCTAGAGACTGAGGAAAATGAGAAACTGCTACACCTGGAAGCTGAAGAGAAGGAGAGGCAGAGGCAACATGAAAAGATGATACTGACTCTTTGCCAGAGTCATGGAGGTAATGGGGAAGGGGCAACCAAACCCATGAAGCAGCAAAGGTCAATACATTTCTTCCACAATTTACAGAGGAGGATAATTTTGATAGTTTCATTCATATGTTTGAGAGGGTATGTAAATAGTATGATGTTGACTAAGGGCTCTGGGCACGCTTCCTGGCCCCTTACTCCATGGTAAAGCTGTAACTGTTCTTTCCAAACTGTCTGTTAATGACTGTTTAAATGATAATGTTGCAAATAATTGTTTGCTAGAAGTTTTTAAGTTAACACCTAAAACTTATAGGAAGATGTCTCATGAACATAGACACAAGACAGATGAAAGTGTATGTGAATGTGTGCGTGAATATGTTCCTGAACTAAGCAGTTATTTTCATAGGTGGTTGAGTGGATGTCGGGTCACCACTTTTGAATGGGTGGCAGACCTTTTGGTGAGGGGAACAAGCCCTTAGCACGTTGTGTGAGGACATGGGAATATGGTAGACATAGACAATGCTCTGCTACAGATGAGTTGGGGAAGAAGGGAGACCTATACCTAGCAAGCAGGGAATCACTGCACAAGAAAAGGATATCCAGTGCTGCTTATGGATCTAAGGGAACGCATGGTGGGTAGCCCAGACTGCCCCACCAGAGTCTGCCAGTAGCAGGAGAAGCCACTAGTCTAGGTACAAGTCCAAAACCTAGGGTTGAATGTTTTAAATGCAGCCATTGGGGCCATGTAGCATATAGATGTCCACAGAGGCAAGGTGGAGAACAAAATGTGGGAGAGCCAGTGAGTGGGAATGACAAAATTCCAACAGTAGATTGTCTCGAGGCAACAAGGGTACCAGGCTACCACAAGAGGTTATATCCTGTCTTAGTGAATTGGAAAGAGACCATGGCTGAGAGAGAGAGACAACCTCTGACTTAACCATTGTGAAGCCTGCAATGGTTACAGGAGACCACTACTTGCTTGGGTAGTCTACTCCAGTCAGAGTTTTAGGAGGGACCCCATTACAATTACCTTTGGCTGGGTTCACCTTGACTGGGAGGCTGGAAAAGGAAGCAAGCAAGTAGGTGTGTTTGAGGATGTCCCTGCAGATGTCCTGATAGGGAATGATTTTGATAATGAAGTACCGTGTGTTCATGCAGTTACACGTAGTCAAGCTTGGAGACAATCATGTGGGTCTGGTAGCCTGGAGGGCACCCAGACAGACTGCACACTAGCAGCCAGGACTGGTGAGGTGCTTACTTCAGGGAGGGGGCTACTTTGTAGCTGTGAGACTGAAGGTGAGCCACAGCTGCTTGTGGGTACTGATGTTCCCTTGTACAGAGTGACTGCAAGGTCAGAGGTGAGTAGCTGTGTACCCAAGCTGACAGTGAGGCACCGCTGTCAGAGGTTACCAGACTTCCTGTGGAAGGGGAGCTGGGAAGGGTTACTAAGAGGTAGTTGAGACAGGCTCAGCTCTCAGACCTTACATTACAAGGCCTAAAGGAGGTAGCTAGTGAGGCACCTGATTCTCAAGGGAATGGGGAATCTGTATACTGGTACAAAGGGTTACTGTATAGAGAGTGGACTCCTGAGGGAGGGCTAGAGGGTGAGAATACAGCAGTTGGTAGTGCCCAGAACCTACTGTCTGGCACTTCTAGCCATAGCCCATGATATTCTCTTTGCAGGTCATATGGGCATAAAACATACAAAAAGATGTATTATGTAGAACTTTTATTGGCCAAGGATTTCCAGAGATGTAACAGGGTACTGTAGGACCTGTGAGCAGTGCCAAAAGGTATGCAAGGCAGGAGACCAGGTGAAAGCTCCTACCTTTGCCTGTGAATGAGGAGCCATTTCAGAGGGTAGCTATGGATATTTTGGGGTCTCTGAGTACCCTACGTTCCACAGGGAAAAAGTATATCCTAGTGGTGGTAGATTATGCTGCCAGATACCTATTGGACTTATATGCCTATACTAGGAATCTGAGAGATGATGAACCCTTTATCTTGGTGACCTTGGATGTCAAGAGTCTTTTTACTGTGATTCCAAATGAAATAGGAGTCGTTAAGACACAAAGTTATTTGTCCTCACATTCAGACCTGGGGAATAGTTTTATTGACCTTTTGACACTATTCCTAGAAACTGTTCTTCATAATAACATTTTCTTATTTGATGATAAGATTTATATTCAGAAGGATGGCGTAGCTATGGGCACTTCATGTGCCAATAGCTACGCCAACATTGTGATGGCCAACTGGGAGGAAGAACTCCTTTTTCCTTTAGAGGACTTCCAACGTCATGTAGGGTTCTACAGACGTTTTGTTGACTACCTATTTTTGATTTTGAAGGGAGATGAGGCTGGCTTGATGAATTTTGTTACTACCATTAACAGTTTGACAGACTTCCTCAGCTTCACTATGAGTTTTTCTAGATGTAATATATCGTTTTTGGATGTCAACATTGAAAGACTTGGGAATGGTCTATTAAATACATCAGTACACAGGAAAGCCTGCCATAGGAATTCATTGCTGCATAGAGACAGTATGCATCCCCTTTATGTTTTTGAAAACGTGGTGAAAGATCAGATTGAGAGCTTCTAGACTCAATCCCAGAGAAGTAGGGTTTGAACAGGAATTGGTTGAACTTAGAACTAGATTCCTTGATAGGCACTACAGCCACTCAGAAGTAGACAGGGCAGTTAAGAATGTTAGCCAACTAAGGACATCTAGAGCGAAGCCTTATTTTTATGACCAAGGTAATATGGTCGATGACTTACAACAAGAAAGAGCAAGTGAACTTAAAATACCTATGTGCTTTTCCTCAGATGTTGGTAATATCAAAAAGATTGTTGAGAGGCATTGGGATACAGTTCTATTAGACGAGGATATCAGCAGTATAGTCGGTCAGGGACCTAAGTTTTTATATAAAAACAGAAAGAATTTCAAACAGATTTTGTGTCATTATCCCTTGAGTAATCTCGACTCCATTCCGGCTTCAATTGTAGGCAATACTGCATCTTGCCATCATTGTAAACAATGCCAATACATTGACACTAGCTGCACATTTATACAACCTACTACTGGACATGAGTTCACTTTCCATACTAGGACAAACTGTCAGAGTGTCAATGTTATATATCTTGCTAGATGTGTGTCCTGTGAGGTATTTTATATTGGTAAAACCAATAGAAAGCTTAGGGAGCGTATTAGGGAACATGTTTACCATATACTCTTAGGCTCTGAATTCAATGCCCTGGGTAAACATAACAGACTACTAGGGGCAGCACACACTTTCAAATTCTGTGTGATGCAGATCATTTTACCTAGTTTGTGAGGGGGAGACCTAGAAAATTTCACTGAGGAATGTGAACTACGCTGGATTATTCATTGTAAAGCAGATAAAACACCTGGTCTGAATGATAAAGTTAATTTAAGACCCATCCTTAGAAACAGAAGACTAACTAAGCCCAGATGAAGGGACATTCTGTCTGCCTTGTTTTAAGCTTGAATATGGTTAGCAGAGATTCTTTTAGTCAAGGATTGGGTTTTTGAATTTTCACAATCAATGCTTTTGTATTTTACCTTTTGCTGCATGATATTTTTATACATACGTTCCGTGCATCAGTGTTTGATAAATATGGTTCTAATGGGTGGGTTGAATGGCCAATGATGTTTTGTATAGATGGTATATTTTCATTAGTATACTTTTGTTAGTTAGTTCTGAGGGGTTTCAAAAGAAATTCTTGTGTTAAGATAGTTTTGTGTTTAGTTAGCTTTGCAGTTTAGACCTTATGCTTATATTAACACGTGATATTTTGCTTAGTTAATTTCAGATGATGTCAGAGATTGGTTCAACCAATCATTTTATATGTCTTCTATTTAAAAGCTGTGCTGTTTTGTGATTTTAACAGTCTGATGAAGCCTTACGGTGAAAGCGCTAACTTTTTATTCTTTGGCCAATAAATCATTTATTTTTTACAACCGTTGTGAAGTTCGTCTCTGGATATAGTGCCATTTGAAGTATTTGGTGGTGACTGACATTTGTGAATGCTACTGACCACGCTTTAGTTTCTGTGGATGTTTCTGGTCCTGTTTTTGGTCCTGTTGTTGATTTACTTGATTTTTAGAACCACAAGAGCTTTTACCCTTTGGTGGTACCTTTCTACCTTGTTGCTGCTAACAGTTTGTGTCTAACTTGAGTGGTTGCTGAGATTGTTAGTTGTTTACAAAATATTACAAATGCAGTAGTTACTGTGTTTAATGTGACTTATAAAATTCAGTTTAAGACTTAGAACCTTAAGAATACTACCAGTATAAAAATAGTTTGTGCAGAAGAGTTTGCCATTTACATTTCTTTCATAATCCCTATGGTTCCAGAGATATGAACATTTGTTTGAAATGTGAAGGCATAATTTGATTTTGTCAAAAGGCTTAAGCTCTGCCCATTGGAACTTACAGTGCAAACTTCATGAGCTCCATTGGAGTGAATGAGTTGAGGGATTAGGACAAATATTTGCCCCATCTGTTTGCTTACAGAGAGGTTCCCCAGGAATCCACAGGATGGATGTTCTTCGTGTTTCACTGTTGCAGTCATTACATTAGGGTAATCCTGTTGGCAGGTTGCCCTCAGTCGGCCTGAATTCCAAAGTCTTGGGTCCTGCGTTGGTTGCTGTCACCCCTTCCCTGACGTCAGGTCGTCAGCAGCCGATGCCATTTTCTTCAGTCTTTCTTGCCGCGCGGTGCCTGAAGCAGTTTGCAAGTGCTGGTCGGCTGCCTCCTGAGATTTTTGTGTTCGAGTTTAAGATCTGAAGTCTTCAATAAAGCCAAGTACCCTGTTGGGGAAACTTTTTTCTTGCTCCAGACCGATGTCAGAAAAAGTAAATAATTGTATTTTTTGTGGAAAACAAATACCTCATAAGGACTTTCATTCTTACTGTATTCCTTGCCTAGGCCCTGATCACAACGTTTCTGGTTGTCGGTTTTGTGCTAGATTTAACCAACGCACTATTAAGTGTCGGTATGATTTTGCTTTAAACTATTTTGGACGCCGGTTTAATTATCCAGAAATGTCGTCGTATAGCCATCCGACTACCGGAGTTCACAAAAAATGCAAAGAAAGGGAGAGAGAAAAACAACCAAGGCTCAAAACCGACGAAGCTTCTCCAAAACCAGTCACCGGTTCTCAGTGAGGCGCTTTCGTAGCCCCTGACGCCTGCTACTTTAGAGTCGCAGGCCGCTACCGACTCCCACTCGGAGTCAGCTATGCCGCTGGAAACTCAAGGTATTGGAGCCTCAGACACTATTCCCTCAGATGGGTCTGGAGCTGCTGAGCAGGCACCAGCTTCTGAGGGTGTTTTCAGACCTAAACATCTTTACATTAAACCGACTTCAGCTTCAAAGGCAAACACTAAAGCACCTTCTAAAGCAAAGAAACAAACTCAAGAGCCATGGGGTCAGGCCTCTATGCCCAAAAAACAGATGCTCAAAATTTCCGAAGACTTAATTACCTTGATCAGGGGTTCCCATCCCCCTCCTGATAAGAGGCCTAGGCAAGAGACAGACTATGAATATTCAGATCAGGTTTCTATTTCTTCTGATTCCTTTTCTGATCAGGAATATTCTCTTCCCCCCTATGAGGATTCTGATGCTGAAGAATCTATACCTTCAGCTTCTCCTCCAGAGGACTATTCCTTTGGGGAAACCTTGCACACCACGAGGGAGCATTTCCACTGGGAGAGCCAAGATTTCTCAGAATCTAAAAAGAGGCTCAGGGACTTCCTTTTACTACCTCAACACAGGCCTCTAGCCATTCCACCTGTGTTAGACATTGTAGATGATGTGTTTTTGGAGTCTAGTCTGACCCCTGACTCCTTACCTGCAGCTCCTATTAAGCCTGACAGATACTACAGGGTTCCTGACTCTCATAAATTCCTTTTTAAAAACCCTGCTGCAGACCCAGAAACTATTTCACAGGGTCCCAAAGGAGTTAAGGCTTCCACTGTAAAAAAAAACCCTACCCCCTCTGACAGAGATTCTAGGGCACTGGATAGATGGGGAAAAAAGGTTTACACATCTGCTACCTTGGCTATAAGGTTCTTAAACTGTCAGTTTCATATGCTCAAATATCAGCAACATGTCATGGCATTGCTTAAACAGAAAATGTTGTTAAACTCTGAATGTGCAGAAATCAAGGAAATGCAGGATTTTTTGCATGCAGCTGAACAAGTTGGAAAGCATACTTTGCAATGTGGTTTTGATTCTTTGGAGGCCTCCTGCAGGGCCGCAGTTATGGGTTCTGTAATTAGGAGGCATGCTTGGTTAAAGGAACAAATCTGCCTGATCATGTCAAAGTTAAATTAGTAGATGCACCTTTACAGCATGATACTTTGTTTGGTGTTAAGGCAGAAGATGTGTTAAAGAAAATGGAGGACAAAGCTAAATCTATGCAAACTGTCAAAGATTTTTTTACAAGTACAGCCACCTAGGTTTAGTAGACACTGGCCAACAAAGAATTGGTCCTTTCCTGTGTCAGACAGACCTCAAAGGGGCAGATCCAGATGCCCTAGAGGCAGATCCCAGGCGCAAGGTTCATACAGGTCAAAGCAATGGGCTGCTTCTACCTCCAAAGTTGGAGAAGACAAATCCCAACCATACAGGAAACCGTCCCAATGATTTCCCCTGCCTGCACCAAGCACTTATCTCCTGGCAGCACCCTTAGGGGGAAAATTAGCATTTTTTTTCTCAAAATTGGCACATTATAACCCAGGACAAGTGGGTTCTAAATATAGTGTCACAAGGCTACAAGTTCCATTTCCATACCCTGCCAAAGGCCAAACGGTTGGCCAGATGTGCCAAAAAATCAATGGGCAGAGGCACAAAAAAAAATCTCATCCCTCATTGCCATGGGGGCCATTCAGCAAGTACCAGAGCAAGAGCAGGGACAAGGATTCTACTCAAGACTGTTCTTGGTACCCAGAAAGGACAAAGCCTGGAGACCAATACTGGACCTATCTATTCTGAACACATTCCTGGATATACCAAAATTCAAAATGTTGACTTTGCAGCAGCTTCTGCCCATGCTGGGCAAGAATGCTTGACTTGTAACTTTAGACCTAAAATAGGCATACCTGCATGTTCCAATCAGACAGTCATGCAGAAGATACCTCAGACTCAAGGCTGGCACAATGCATTACCAATCCTCTGCACTGCCCTTTGGCTTATGTACTGCGCCCAGGGTCTTTACCAAGTGCCTGGCACCAGTAATTGCATTCTGCAGACATAGAGGAATACAAATATATCCCTGCTTGGACGACTGTTTAATTCAAGCAGAGAACAAGGACATTCTTCTACAATATCTGGCGTTTGTGAAAAGACTTCTAACATGCCTAGGGTACACAGTCAACGAAAAGAAATCAAAACTAGTACCCTCTCAAGAGGTAACATTCCTGGGTGCAAGCTTAAATACAACTGCTCAGATGGCTTATCTCACGCCATACAAACAAAGGCAACTGACTACCTATTTCAAAATGTTGGCAACAAAGGCCCAATTATCTGCAAGAAAAATTCTGCAGGCTTTGGGCTTCATGGCATCATGCATCCTACTAATTCCATATGCAAGACTGCATATGAGGAAACTTCAGTGGTACCTAAAAAGTGTTTGGACTCAACATTGCCACAGCCTGGAAATAAGAAGTTATGTACCTACCATAACATTCCATGTTAGTTGTCTTCTTCTCGCCTTCTTTCTTGCTGGTTGGGTTTGGAGCCGATCTTTGGCTCCGACTCTGCTATTTTCTAAAGCTCGAGAGCTATTTACTGACTCGAGGCCTCCCTATATCCCACAATGCCTGGTGCTAGATCCCCAGATCTCCTTTGAAAGACCTAACACCATAACAATACAAGAGGACAACTGTCCCAATAGTAAGACTTCAGCTATAGGGCTAAAGAAAAGATAGAGGGCATAAATTGGGTAAGACTCAGCTAGAGACAAGACTCGTAGGAGGACTCTTCTCGGTCTATCTAGGCTAGGGGGATGGAGGGAGGGATGCAAGAAAGAAGGCGAGAAGACGACGACTAACATGGAACGTTATGGTAGGTACATAACTTCTTAATGTTAAGTTGTTTCTCTCACCTTCATTCTTGCTGGTTGGGACAGCATCCCTAGCACCTTAGTCCTGGGTGGCTCATCGGAACAGACTCTTGAGCACAGTGGAACCAAAATCAGCTCTACTCCTAGAGGCCACATCCAATTTATAATGTGAAATGAAGGTATGAGGGGTGGCCCATGTGGCCGCCGCACAAATGGCTTCCATTGGTAGTCTTACTTGAAAGGCTACCGACGTAGCTAAAGCCCTAGTAGAGTGGTCTTTAGGTTTAGCAGGTAGTTCTTTATTCCTCAACTGATAAATAAGGGTAATAATAGAGGATAACCACCTGGATAAGGTTACTTTAGACACTGGTCGACCCTGCTTACCCTTCGCATAGGACAGGAAGAGTTGGTCTGATTTCCTTATTTGCTCAGTCCTATGCAAATAGAAACATAATTGCCTATGAACATCCAACTGGTGTAATTTGTGTTCAGCTTTGTTGGAATAATTTGGAAAAAAAACTGGTAGATCAATGGATTGATTCAAATTATTTTCGGAGGGGACCTTAGGAAGGAACGAAGGATTAGTCCTGAGTGAAACCCTATCCTTATGGAAAATTAGGTAAGGAGGACGAACACATAGGGCTTGAAGTTCAGAAACTCTCCTCGCTGAAGTAATGGCCACCAAAAAGAGGGTTTTCCAAGAAAGCAATTTCAAGGAACAGGAAGCTGCCGGTTCAAAAGGAGGCAGTATCAAGGAAGCTAGGATCAAATTCAAGTCCCACGGAGGCGGGGGATCTCTCACTGGAGGCCTGAGCAAAATTGTTCCTTTAAGAAAAGCTTTGCAAAGCTTATGGGACGTGATGCTGGTTTCTGACAGGCCCGTATGGAAATTTGAGATTGCTGCTAATTGAACTCTAATGGTGGCAGAAGATGAGCCCGCTTGAAAAAGTTGTGCTAAAAAATCTAGAACGTTATGGACAGGGGCCGTAAAAGGATCTATATTTCTAGCCTCTGCCCAGAAAGAGAAACGTTTCCAGTTACTAGCATAAATCTTCCTGGTCGTAGGTTTGTGCGAAGAAAGGATAATCTCACGCACAGAATGGGAAATACTGGGAAGCCTGGCTATGGTTGGAAGTGGAGCAACCAAGCAGTGAGGTTGAGAGACTGAAGAGATTGATGCAGTCTGCCCGACTGAAGGATCAGGAGGTCCGGAACTGGGTCCAGATTCCAAGGCTGCTCTAGAAGGTGACGATGCAGGAACAGGAACCAGATTTGTCGAGGCCAGTAGGAGGCAATGAGGATCATCTTGCAACCCAGCACGGTAGCTTTCTGAATTAGTTTGGGAATTAGAGGAAAGGGTGGGAATGCATACAGAAGTCCCTGGGGCCAATCGTGAACTAGAGCGTCTCTGGGGGAGTGTCCGGGAAGAGAGTGAAGAAACTGTCGCACTTGCTGTTGAGAGGAGTTGCAAAAAGGTCGCAGCAAGGCTGACCCCATTTGCGAAAGATCTTGTCCGCTACTGTCCGATTGAGAGACCACTCGTGAGGCATGAGAATAGCTCTGCTTAGCTTGTCCACTGTGACATTGGACTTCCCAGGGATGTGCGTTGCTGTCAGAAACCGTTGAGAGGAGATCGCCCACTGCCATAGTCTGAATGCTTCTCGACATAAGGGATAGGACTTGGTTCCGCCCTGCTTGTTGATGTACCACACTACAGACATATTGTCTGTGTGAATTGCAATGGTCCCAGTGGGTAGAGAGTTCTGAAGAGCTTGCAACGCTAAAAGCACCACCCTCATCTCCAAGACATTTATGTGCAAGTGGTACTCGTGGGGTGGCCAGGTGCCCTGGACAGATCTGCCCTGAAAATGCCCCCACCCGATCAGGGAGGCATCCATGGTCACCGTGGCAGCTGGAGGAGGAAGGACAAATGGTCTGTCCTGGGGTACTGATGGGGAGACCATCCACCAAGCCAAGTGGTCTTTGCATGACTGGCGTGATTATTATCTTGTGAGACATAGGAAGTTGTTGAAAGGACCATTGGGTGAAAAGCATCCGCTGGAGAATCCTCATGTGAAAACTAGCCAGGGGAACTAATATGATCGCTGCTGCCATGAGACCCAAGGTTTTTAGGATGAATCTGGCCTGAATCTTTCTGCATCCTTTTAATACCTGTACGTGTCGGCGATTGTCTGCCACTCTATTGGAAGTCTTGCAGACAGATCTTTTGTATTTAATCTTGCGCCTATAAAGGTTAAAGACTGACAAGGCGACAATGCAGACTTTTCGAAATTTATTGAGATACCTAGGTTGGAGCATGTTTGGATGGTATAGTCCCTGGCTCTCAGCAATTGATGCCTGGTGGTAGCAGTAAGGAGCTAGTCATTTAGATTTGGAAACACCTGGAATCCTTGCCGTCTCAGGTGAGCAGTAACAACTGTCATGCATTTGGTGAACACCCTGGGGGCTGTGGTGAGACCAAAGGGCAGGGCTCTGAACTGGTAATGACTGGCTCCCAGCCAGAAACGGAGAAACCTTCTGGAACACCTGTCCATTTTGATATGGTAGTACGCATCCTGAAGATCTATGGAGCCCATCCAATTGTCCTGACCCAAAAAGATAGAATGGACTGAAGCGTGACCATCTGGAACTTCGTTCTTTGAACAGACTTGTTTAGCCTGCTGAGATTCAAAGTGGGTCTCCAGTCCCCTGTCTTTTGTGGTACCAAAAAGAACTTTGAGTAAATTCCGGATCCTTGCTGGTCTGCTGGGACTTGTTGGATGGCCCGTTTTTTTAGCAGTTTTGAAATTTATTGTACTGCATGTTCCCTTAGACCGGGTGGAACATCTGGGATGGGATTGTTTGTTTTTAAGGGGGTGTGGACAAAAGGGATTTTGTAACCTCCGGATATGATAGACTGTACCCATCTGTCTCGTGTGATGAGACACCAGGCTTCTGGGTACAGAGGCAACCTTCCCCCGACTGCCTCCAAAGGTGGACAGCCGGGCAGCCCCTCAGGGGTGCTGGAAGGGCTTGTCAGAGAAAGATTCTCTGCTGCCCTGATTCTGCGGACCCCCTCCGCCCCGCGGGCGGCGTCTATTGTTGTCCCCTCCTCTGCCTCTGGAGGCAAACTCTCCACGTGTGTCAGGCACGGCTCCCTGGGGTTTCCGGAACCACATCTTTCCACTCTTCTGACCTTTAGGGTATGGTCTAGAGGGAGTGGAAAAACTGTCTCCCACGGCAGAGAGAGTCTTGCCTTCCTGCTCACACCTGGTAAGGGTATCTTTCACCTGATGTCCAAACAGAGCCGAACCATCAAAAGGGATATTGGTGAAAGACACTTTGAATGGATGAGCAAAGTTACATAACCGCATCCAGGCATATCTTCTCAAAGCCACGCCTGTGCCTGCGGCCCTACTCGCCCCATCAGCCGCATACGAAATGAGCCGCATGGAGGAGTTGACGATAGAATTAAGAGTCGCCAGCTGGGAGTTCATCTTGTCTTGAGCCCCCGCAGCTGATGGATCTTGAAGGGTATCACTTAGCTCCTTGAGGAGATCCCTCTGGAGGCGAGTGAAGTGGCACAAGTAATTCAGCAACTGCATGGAGAAGGTCGCTGAAGAAAACATCCGCTTTCCGTATCTGTCCATCGTCCTAGACTCTCTATTTGGGGGATGAACAGGTACAGAAGTGTCAGCCAGCTCCTTTTTCGTGGCTGCCGCTACCACCATGGCATCAACGGGGACACCCTTTGTCAAAAACTGTTTATCTTGAGGGGCCGTAATAAACTTTGTGGGCCTGCGGGGGGTTGGTTCCAGTGTGTCCGGGGCTGACCACGCCTTTCGAGCCACTACTTCCATCAATGGATCGAAAGGCAGAGACACCCAGGAGGTAGAGGGGCGAGAACCAAACGCGTCCAGGAATACTGACTCGTCCTCAGAAGGATTAAGGGCAGTCCAGTTCCCCCTCTGCCTAAGGATCTCAAGGATGTCTGAGAAAGAGACATCTTCAGAGGGGGATCTTGGGGACCCTTCCGAATCCTCCAAGTCGGTATCTGACGTGACAGACTCGGGGGAGTCAACATGTTTCCTCTTACATTTCCTCTTACGAGGGGGCTCCTCTGAAATCTCAGGGGAGGCCTCGGAAGAGGAAGATACACCCAGTGGGGTGACCTGGAGCGTTTGATCCCCTCGCTTGGGGTCTGGAGGAGGGGCAGAGACCGAAGCAGGCACCCTGGTGGGAGGAGCTGAAGGGGCTGATCGAGGTGCAGACTCGGAAGTCAGCATGTTCCTCATGACCTCGAAGGCACCCCTGTCCGGCAGAGAAGAGAGGTCCCGCTCCGAAGAGACAGGAATCCTCCCCAGCACAGAGAGGGACGGCTCTGAGGCCGATGTAGGAGCTGAGCTTACCTGCGCCGAGGCTCCGAGAGGGAGAACAGGGTTGGACAAGGGTCTGATGCCACTCACCCCCTTGGAGCCAACGAGGGAGTCTCGGAGCCCAGATCCCTCCATGGATGGAACCATTGAAGAAATCGGAGCAGACTGAGGCGAAAGGGGAAGCATCGGCGCTGACGTTTCCAAGATCCGAGCCCCAACAAACTCCGGCTCCGAACTGGCAGGAGGAGTCTGAGGAGGAATTACTTCAGAAACAGTAACAGCCACAGCCTGATCAGGAGGGCTAGTTAACATTTTAGCCAGGGCCTGTGATTTGAGGAGTCTACCAACCACTCTCTCCAAGTCATGATCGGATAGCCTCGAGGACCGAGAAGAGTGGGACCGATAGCTCCGTTCAGATTGTAGTAAGGGCGACCCCGGAGCTGAGCGAATCGGCTCTAGGGATGGTGACCTAGATCGCTTATGGCTCCCTGACGGTTCCGACACCAAGGTCGGAGCCAAGTGAGATTTAGATACTTCGGTTCCGGTCAGAACCGAAATAGAAGCAGACGCTCCACCTGGCGACGGCTCCGTACTGGGAGCCGACGGCTTGGTGGGCTTAGGAGTTTTTGCTGGCTGAGAATTCGCCAGAGACCCCTCGGGTTTAAGTAACCCCCTGAGAATCAACTTTTTCCTATGCTCCTGCATGACTCTCGGACTAAAGGCATGACATACCGAGCAAGAGTCCTGCAGGTGTAGGGCGCCCAAACAGTAAACACAAGAAGTGTGACCGTTTGTCAGAGACATTTTGTGACAGCACGAGTCACACTTCTTGAACCCTGATACCTTGGTATCCTTTGACATGCTAAAGAAAAAGGGATACCAACTGAAGAATATTAGACTAGTGTAAATAAACACACACACACACACACACACACACACACACACACACACACACACACACACACACACACTAGTCCCACACCTTCACACAAAAAATTAAAGAGTAACAATACTATCAAAAATAAAAAGAAAATTATCTTTAACTACAAAGGCTAAACACTACTTCCTACTGGAAAAAGGTTTATAAAAGGGAAGGGGATAGCCTCTAATTTAAACGGCCTAATTTAGGGAGAAGGGGGCTCTCTAATTAAAACGAGTTTCCTAAAAGGCAGAAAACATAGGTACTACAACTAATCTAACAGTATTACACTACTAAGAACAAAAAAAGCTTGAAGTATATACAAAAATTTAACAACTAATTATGACAAAAAGATGAATACGACCTGAGCCAGTAAAGCGCAACCTCGTAGCTAAAGCGGCAAATGAGATCTGGGGATCTAGCGCCAGGCATTGTGAGATATAGGGAGGCCTCGAGCCAGTAAATAGCTCTCAAGCATTAGAAAATGGCCGAGCCGGAGCCGAAGATCGGCTCCGAACCCAACCAGCAAGAATGAAGGCGAGAGAAACAACTTAACATCAGTGATTACTCTTATCCCATGCCTGCAACAGGAGTTTCGATGGTGGGCGTAGGCTTGTCACCAGAACAAGGGACAGCCATTCACATTACCCCCAGCCAGGCAGACACTAACAATGGATGCATCAGATTATGCCTGGGGGGCCCACATGGCAGGAAGATGCATTCAGGGCACATGGCCCTCAAACCAAATGCATCTACATATCAATCAAAAAGAGATTGTAGCTGTTCAGAATGCCCTGACAGCCTTTAAGGACCTACTTCATCCGGGGCAACTACTGATGAAGACAGACAACACCACGGTCATGTGGTATATAAACAAGCAGGGGGGCACACATTCCTACCCCCTTTGTAGACTAGCCATGACTTTGTGGGACACAGCATTGATTTACCAAGTGCATCTGCAGGCACAATTCCTGTCAGGAAAGGAAAATACTCTGGGGCACACATTCCTCCCCCCTTTGTAGACTAACCATGACTTTGTGGGACAAAGCATTGATTTACCAAGTGCATCTGCAGACACAATTCCTGTCAGGAAAGGAAAATACTCTGGCAGACGAACTAAGCGGAAACCTCATGGATCCCCACGAGTGGCAGCTGGATCCACAAGTCTTCAACATTATAACAAGGAAATGGGGATGCCTGGACTTAGATCTATTTGCCTCCCCTCACAACTACCAACTAAAAATATTTTGCACAAGGACTTATCACAGACAAGCATGGAAAGTGGATGCCCTATCTTTCAGCTGGAAAAACCTGTCAGTATATGCCTTTCCCCCACTGCCTCTCCTCCCCAAGGTACTCCTAAAGGTCAGACAGGAGAAGCCAAAGATGATACTGATTGCCCCATACTGGCCCCGCCAGTACTGTTATCCAATCCTAAGGAACTTGTCTCAGTGCCCAGCTTGGACCTTACCTCAAATATCTCATCTACTGTCCCAGCAAAACAATCGGATCCTGCACAGCTAACTCAGGACCTTAAACCTGGCAGCATGGCAGATAATGTAGTCATACAAAACACACCCCTCAGTAAAGCTGTGATGGATGTCATTTTGGAAGGCAGAAGGCCTAGTACTAGAAAATCTTATGCTGGAAAATGGAAGAGATTATGTGCTTGGAACCAGGCACAAGGAACTGATAAATCTGTACCAAATATTCCTCAGATTTTGCAATACTTAACTGAGATGCTTGACAAAGGCCTATCTTTTTCATCCATTAAAATTCATGCCTCTGCCATTTCGGCTCATTACAATACAGAGCCACCGATCTTTTCTCATCCTTTGTTAAGGCAGTACCTCAGAGGAGCCAAAAATGTAAGGCCTCCAAAGAGATCACCAATACCTGCATGGGACCTCAACTATCTCTTGGAAAAACTCACACTGCCTCCTTTTGAGCCAGCTGCTACTGCTGATATAAAGTTTTTATCTTGGAAAACAGCTCTGCTCCTAGCAATAACTTCTGCAAGACGAGTTTCAGAGCTGCAGGCACTCATGGCTGTGGAACCTTTTATCATTTTTTATCCAGACAGGGTTTCTCTGAGGACAAACCCAACATTTATGCCTAAGGTGGTGTCCAGTGTGGCTCTTAACCAAACTATTCATCTGCCAACTATTTATCTAAATCCACAAAACAAGGGGGAGAGAATTCTGCATTCTTTGGACGTACACGGACAGCTTATATTCTACTTGGACAGAACCAAAAGTTTCAGGAAGACCGAGCAATTACTAGTGGCATATGCTGCAGGATCACAAGGAAAGGCTATCTCAAAGCAGACTATTTCAAAGTGGATAGGCCACTGCATTAGTTTCTGCTATTCACAGCATGGCAAGCCAGTGTCTAAGGGCATTAGGCCACATTCAACCAGAGCTGCAACCACTTCAGCAGCCTTCCTCAGGGGAATACCAACCAAAGACATTTTAGAGGCTGCTACTTGGAGTTCAGTGCACACCTTTACAAAGCACTATCATCTGCCACTCTACTCTAAATCCAGAGCAGGCTTTGCCACTGCAGTTCTGCAGGGTCTCATAGCCGCTCCTAACGCTGTTTAGCTCCAGCCTCCCAACCATAGCTTTGGGACTCTACCCAAATGTAATGACTGCAACAGTGAAACACGAAGAACATAGTACAGTTGTGTACACTTACCATAAATGTAGATGTTCGAGTGTATTCACTGTTGCAGTCCAGGTTACCCACCTGCCATCCCCCTTTTTTCTGCTGGAACTTCTCTCCTTCTCTGATTTATATGATCTTTGTGGTGTATTTGCTTGTAGATGAAGGTAAATTTTATATTGGTACGTGTATTTTTATATATTTATAAATTCTGCCTACCCTTTTAGGGGGCACCTGACATCTGGGGCAAGAAAAACCGAAGAAAATGGCATCGGCTGCTTGTTTTATACCCCTGACGACCTGACATCAGGGAAGGGGCGACAGCAACCGACTCAGGACCCAAGACTTTGGAATTCAGGCCGACTGAGGGCAACCTGCCAGCAGGATTACCCTCATGTAATGACTGCAACAGTGAATACACCCGAACATCTACATTTATGGTAAGTGTACACAACTGTACTTTTTTCACCCTTTGAGTTGTTGTATGGTATAGGGTGAAGGGACCTCTACATTTAATTTGAGATCAGTGTGGAGGGTAAGTGTGAATCCCACAAGGAGTCTGTTGTGGTGTATTTCCTAAACCTCAGGACAAGGCTCAGGAAACTAATGGGCTTGGCCCAGGAGAACCTGGTAGAAGCCCAACAGCAGAAAAAGGTTTGGTATGACAGAGCTAGAGAGTATGCTGTTGGGCAGCAGGTAATGGTTCTCATTCTTGTCAGACACTACAAGCTGCAGGCAGCCGGAAGGGGACCCTACAAGGTGGTAAGGAAGGTCGGTGATGTTAAATACATGGTAGAACTGCTAGGCCAGAGGCAGGGGGCACAAATTGTACCATGTTAACATGAAGAAACCTTACCATGATAGGGAGGCCCTTGTGCTGAGTATTTGCAGTGGATTGGAGGAGGAACCTGAGGGGAGATCTGATGACTGATCTCCTCAGTGAGGCTCGGGCTGACACCTCAGTGGAAGGGGTAGCAATGTCCTAGCAGTTATCCTCTACCCAGGTTCGAGAAATCCAAGCAGTGTTGCAGGTGTTTAGGGACATATTCACTGGGAAACCAGGGTGCACCCACTTAGTGCAGCACCATGTGGCTACAGGACCCCAAAGGCCTATTAAGCAAGCCTTTTATAGGATGCCTGAGAGAGTCAAACAGACTCTGAGAGAGGGGATACAGGAAATGTTGGAACAAGGGGTAATTCAGGAGTCCAGCTGTCCCTGGGCCTCCTCAGTGGTGCTGGTACCAAAGAAGGATGGCAACACCAGGTTCTGTGTGGACTACAGGAAATAGTCAGATACTTACCCCATGCCTAGGACAGATGAAGCCCTAGAGCAGTTGGGTGGGGCTAAGTATCTTACTAGCACTGATCTTACCAAGGGTTACTGGCAGGTGCCTGCAAAAACAGGAATGCAGGCCAGAGGGCTTGAGGCTCACACACAGTAGTAGTTTCCAAAGTTTATTCTTCAGACTTTACTTCAAACAAGCAATAAAAACAATTTAAAACAGTAACCATAAAGCGCTTTTCGTCTCACCCCTTAGTGAGACTTCATCAGACAATTGCAACAAGAATGTTTCAAACAGTAAATACAAATTCAAACCACATCGACTTCCTCCAAGCAAAAGACAAGCCCACCCCCAAGGTAAGCAAGAAATAACATTATTAACGACTACTGAAAGTTATTTAAGATTTTAATACTTTTTCACACAGTGGTAAAGTATTTTATTTTAGACTTTTCAATTTTACACTTCATTCTTGACTTCTCACTTTTTACTGTCATCTTAACTATTGATTTTAATGTTAGTATGGTTTTTAATATTTTTGAAAACACTTTTAAGAGTGTTTTCAAACTGGTAAGCTATATTTATATTTACACATATACAAACACATTTACTGCACACATACTTGTTTTACAGGAAGCCGGATTTTTAAAGAAGCATACAATGGGTTAACCGTTATTTCCTGCTTACCTTGGGGGCGGGCTTGTCTTTTGCTTGGAGGAAGTTGATGTGGTTTGAATTTGTATTTACTATCTGAAACATTCTTGTTGCAATTGTCTGATGAAGTCTCACTAAGGGGTGAGACGAAAAGCGCTTTATGGTTATTGTTTTTATCGTTTGTTTGAAGTAAAGTCTGAAGAATAAACTTTGGAAACTACTGCTGTGTGCGTGCCTCAAGCCCTCTGGCCTGCATTCCTGTTTTTGTAGTTACCTGTTTCAGTGTTCCAAGTTTGTTACTGGCAGGTGCCCTTGACTCCCTGTGCTAAAGAGAGGTCAGCCTTTGTGACTCTTTTTGACTTGCATGAGTTTACAAAATTGCCCTTTGGTTTGAAAAATGCCCCAGCGACTTTCCAGAGGCTGGTAGATCATATCCTAGCAGGAGCAGGAGATTTTGTACTTGCTTACTAGATGATATTGCAATCTACAGCCATTCCTGACAAGAGCACCTTCAGCATGTCAGGGAGGTGCTGGGCAGACTACAGAGGGCAGAGTTGACCATTAAGCCCAGGAAATGTCAGGTGATTATGGCAGAGGTCTCCTACCTGGGACATAGAATGGGGAGTAGTAAGATCAGGCCAGAACTGGCCAAAGTGGAAGCCATTCAGGCATCGCCTGCATCTGTTACCAAAAAGCAGGTGAGGGCATTTTTAGGGACAGCAGGGTACTGCAGAAAGTTTGTCCCCAATTGTAGTACCATAGCTGCTCCCATCACAGACCTGACAAGGAAAAACAGGCCAGCTAAGGACCCCAGCATGTAAGCAGGCATTCCAGAATCTTAAGGAAGTCTTGGGAGGACCCCCTGTGTTAGCCAGTCCAGATTTTACATCAAATAATTTGTTGTGCAGGTGGATGCTTTAAACCATGGGGGTGGGGGCTGTACTTAGCCAGATTTCTTCAAAGGGAGAAGAGCACCAAGTGGTTTATCTCAGTTGTAGGCTCCACCCAGGGAGGAATCTTATGCGGGTGTAGAAAAGGAATGTCTAGCCATATTATGGGCACTCCAGAAACCTCAGCCTTATCTATGTGGAAGAAAATTCACTGTAGTTACAGACCACAATCCCCTAACATGCGATACATCGAGCGAGCCAGCAAAAATGCCAAGTTACTAAGGTGGAGCCTAGGGTTGCAAGCATATGATATGACAGTGCAGCACCGCAGTGGGGGTTAGCAATTCCAATGCAGGTGGGCTCTCAAGACAGGGAATGGGGAAAGGTATTCCCAGATAGGCTCAACCCTCTCAAGCAACGTTTCTCAAGGGTCATTTGAAAAACTAGATTGAGTTTTCAGGGGGGGAGAATTGTGAAGGCTGCCAGTCCAGCTAGCTGGAATTTTCTAAATAATTCTATGTCATTTGGGAATAGTAATATGATTTGTATGCTTGTTTTACAAATGTAAGAAAACTATATGTTGTGTGTGTATTAAACTACTGGTGCAGAAGTGTGTTGAACTGCATGAACTGTACTGAGCTTCACGAATGTAACCACAGTGTGCCCTGCTGGAAAAGAAATATATGCCTATGCAAATGTATGTTTTGATGGTAAAGGCTGGAACATACAAGTTAACTTGCAAACTCTCAAGAAATGCAAAGTGTATTACAATGGTGGTTATCTCAGCTAGGAGTTCTTTCTATTGTCTGGAAACAGAAATAATTACAGGTTTAAAATGTAAAAGTGTTGGACTGTTTACGACTTCCAGTTCTAGGCAAATTTCTGAGAGATAAGTATTTTTGACACAGAGGTGTTAAATTTTTAAGTTTCTGTTAGCCTGAGAACTGAAGGCAGAGGTGACAAAGAATGATGTAATCTGAGATAACCCAGCAGTAATGTTTGATTGTGACTTAAGAACTATTTCAGAGAGTGATTCTCTGCATTTTGTATTTGTCTTTGCACCTAGAAACATTCAGCCAACACTTCTGCCTGTGTGTTGCTCAGTAAGACTTAGATTAAAGTGATTTGTCTTAGAGATATATAGGAATATAGTAAGATTAGTTTAGATGTTTTTCTGTATTTATGTGATACTGTTCTGCAATGTTGTTTTAAATATTTCCTGTGACTCTGTACTTTGTTGGCACTGTATTGAGTATTGTAGTGTTTTTATTATTTATTATTAAATATATTTAATTTTTTTAATTGTGTCTGGTTGTTTAGAGATGTTTAAGCTTAGCGTACTTGCATGTATTTGGTGACACTGTGTAGGCCCTTCCTAGATAGCCTTAAAAGTATTGGACACACTTACCATTTGGTTAATAGTAACATTACTCAGTAGAATTGGTCACCCTTTGGGAAGGGCCTTATAGTTGCTGAAAGAGTGGTTGGTGGCAGCTGGTACTACCTTATAGTCTGGGCAGAAGGGGGCATAGCTTGTGAACCTGTGCCAGCCTTCCCCAGGAGTGTCTGTGTGTTTGTACATAAATCAAATCTCAAAGTGTGTATGTGTGTGCGCATCAGCTACTTGGGCAGGGACATGAAGTACTGGTTGGACAGAGAGGGTGCTGAAGGTTTTGGCTTGACCACTCTGCTGAGATCTTAACCCTGTAGCTGTGCTAGTGGGGAATCTTATTGAAGATCTGGAGAAAGAAGCAGAAACCAGCCCCAGACTTGACTGTGTGCTCTTAAGGGAAATTGTACTTTGTTGTGTGTACTTGTCATCCTGCCAGTCTGCACGTCCCTCACTGGTGCTAGTGGTGAGGATTGAGTCTCCTTGATTACTGGGCCAGTGCAGGGCATCACAGACCTAATGAGGGCTAAGTAAAGGGGGACAGTGATGTCCCTACATCTAGACACAATCCTTTTGTTTATAATGCAATATAGGACTTTCTTACAACAATGGACACATGTTGATCAAAAGGTAGGTCACTGTCCACATAAGTTCCCAAATCCCAAAAAACTGGTTCAACTCTCAGGGGCATATTGTTAATCTGATAGCTCCCTAGAATAGATGACTTCCCAAAGGGTACAGTAAAACATTTTTTTGGCATTTAGTTTCAATCCATGATTTTGGCACCAATTATTTAATTGGGGCAAACCTTCCTGCAGGATGGCAGTCATTTCGGGATTCAGTGATAGCTTCTAGCTTACAGTTTTCTGTAATCTTAGTCAGCCAGAGCCCTGTACTGTTTACTTTTGCTTCAGAAAAGTAAATGCCAAGCAGGAGAAATCTCAGCACAGTGCCATGGGGACTTTGCTGGTGATTGGTCTCTTTGTGGAGGTAACTTCCCCTATTTTGATTGCTTGCATGCAATCTTTGAGCCAGTTGGCAATCCAGCTGTTGGATTTTTCTCAGCAAAAGTGCTTCTATTTGCTCTTTTGGCTTGCATATCTATGGACTCCCCTGTGCATCATTTTACCAGTAAAATGCTGCCTCATAGGGACCCTTCTTCTCAGACCCCACAAAAAGGGTAACCATTTGGTATGTCAGGACCTGCTGAAGCAAGTCCCAAAACACGGAGACTGAATGACCAAAAAAAAAAAAAAAAAAAATGAACATATACCAAGTCTGAGATGACCATTTCATGGAATATTCCCTTTTCTCCAAGGGAGATCTCTGAGTTGGTATATGTATATATGTATATATATATATATATATATATATATATATATATATATATATATATATATATATATATATATATATATATACATATATATGTAAGTTCGGGTGTGTGGGGGAGGGGTTGACCCACCACAGGGGGAGGGTGCAGAGGGGCTTGCACCTCTGAAAAAAAATTAAAATAGAACAGTGTTCGAGATTTGCACTTTTCCAGGATCTCCCCCTCCCCCCAAGTCTGTCGGGGAGCCCACAGAAAGCTGTGGCTCCACTTTTGGAGAAATTAATTTGGGCCTCTTTTGAATCAGCTGCTACTGCAGCTTTAAATTCCTGATGTTGAAAACAGCCCTTTTTGCTGGCTTTGATTTCAGCCAGAAAATCTGAACTCCAGGCCCTTACATGCAAGTAGAACTGTACTTGGTGTTTCATAGCAGCAAGGTCAGCTTGTGTCACAGTCTGTCTCTCTAATGATCAGGTTGTTCACAGAATTTAGCCTCATAATTCAGCGGCTGCTTGTCTTTCCTTGTCTTAAAATAAAAAGAAAAGAAACTGTTGGTACACTGAAGGTTGCCCTACCAAAGTAAACACTTTGATAAAATGTACATAGAGATACCACCATGCAGAGAGAGAACTTTAATAGCACAGTCCACAATAAAAACAAAGACTAAGGTTTCAACAAGAACAAGAGTAGGATAAGCACTTCCGGCTATGCCGTCTTCAGATCTTTTGCTGTATAATTTCCCTTGCTCTTTTCTTCTCTGTCAGTCTTGGACATGGGACTAAGGACTGGAGTAATTACCAGTGCAGCGTCTCCCTCCAGTACCTTCCACAATTTTTTTCCTTTGTCCATCTCCCTCTCTCTATGGAAACTTTGTTAATATATGAAATATTCTGCACCTTACTCATATTTGTAGCATCTATTGCCCACATTCTTTTCATTCGTAGGAAAACAACATTACCTTTACAGTCCGCCAGCCTCTTCATAGGTGAGAAAAGCTTTAGTTAAAGTATACCAGGTAATTGGAACGGTTTCCCACTTAAGCTGTGAAAAATCACTAGCCAAAGAATTTTGAGAGGAAAAAAAAATCACTTACCTCAAGGAAGTATATAAATGGAAGTGGCTGGTTGTTAATGGTTGATTAAACTGACCTACATCTGTTTGTAATGATGTCTTACAGTTTCTGCTGACTTTTTCATCTCTCAAAGTACAGTGTTTGATTATATAACCTCCTAAAGCTCTATGGATATTACATATCTACCTTTTTAACAAGTCATGATTTGAGAGAATTGAGTTTATTGTTGAACTGAATCTAAGTGAATATGTGTGTATGTAAATGTAAGAGATTTCAGTAAGTTCATAGGAGGTTACTAGGCCAACTGCTCTAGAGCCCCCCACAAGCTTAGCCACGTTATACCCGAGTTACGCTTGCATTCTTAGTCGTGTTATACTCAAGTTACCCTAAATGACCTTGGTTAGATGGATGCTATTAGCAGAGCAAGTCTAAGGTCAGCAGTGACAACCTCTGTCCATGAGGGATATGGGTGCCACCCCCAGTATGAATTTGCGGTCTTCCATCCAGTTTACATTTGAAATGGTTAAGTAAGGCGCTTTACATGAATTGGAAGTCTGTTCCAAAGGAGCAGCAATCTCTGGGAGTCGTATCTGTCTCTCCAACATGTTCTTGATGTCACAGGCTAGGTTAAGGTCCCTGCCACGAGTGACTTTTATCCCATTTGATTTGCAGATGTGCAGAATTTCCATTATGGCACGGTTGGAGACTCCCCTGTAGGCTAGGCACAAGTCGCCATTCAGCAAGCCTGTAAGATGCAGAGTACAGTGACGGGGCTTTCAGTCTGTTCATGTAAGACATGGTTTGAAGGCCCTGAATATTCCGTGTGAGAAACCTCTGTGGTCTCTCCAGCTGCTATAAGTGTCTGGTGAGGTACATGCAAAAGGGAGCATTTTACTCTATTAATGGTCTAATGAGAGTCAAGTACAGTGGAGTTATAACATCCTTAGACATGGATGCACTGCCATTACTTATGAGGTGAGCAATGTAGAAGGTTTTCCTTACAGCTGTAGAAACATGGTGGTTGAAGTTCAGATTTCAATCAACCTGAGTTGCCAGGCCTCGTACCACTGAGTTTGAGCTGGGGGGGGGGTTGCTGTCTGTATTGTAATTAGCAGGTTATTGCTATTTGCCAGAGGGGATAATAATGCACTTTTTTGCATTTAGTTTTAGTCTGTGGCTTTGTCACCAATCATTTGTCTCTATTAGCCCTTTCTGTAATATGTTAAAATCGTTGGGGGACTCCGTGATGGTACCCAATTTGCAATCATCAGCAAACTTGGTAAGCTACAGGCCGCCTACTTTAGCCTGGACTTCCGAAAAGTAGATTTCAAACAGAAACTGGCCCAGTGCAGATCCCTGTGGTATGCTACTTGTGACTGATCCACTGGTAGAAGTGAAGTCCCCAACTTTAACACTGTATGTGTTGACTGTGAGCCATTTGGCTACCCATATAGTAACGTAATGTTTAATCCCCAGCTGCTCCTTTTTTTTTAATTTCTCCAAGTCTTTTGGGTTTCTAATACCATGACAGGAATGGACACCAGCTGTGAGAGTTTTTCAGTGATACCTGAGTGGAGAATTGTGTCAGAAGCCTTGGCTAGGTCAAGATAGGTGGAATGTACTGCTTTGCCCTCATCCAAGGCTTTGGTGACATTCTCAAAGAAGTCTACCAGGTTTATCAAGCATGACTTACCCTTAATAATGCCAAAATAGGTTGAGTCAAGAGTTTGAAGGTCACATTTTTCCTTGTTGATAATGTCCATGATGATTCTTTCCATGGCCTTGCAAATGAGGCTGTGGTTAGGCTTGATTCTATAGTTCCCAGGGTCAGTTGATGGGTCCCTCTTGTGCAAGGGGATTACTGTTGCTGATGTTCTTCGTGTTTCACTGTTGCAGTCATTACATTTGGGTTATCTGCTTGCAGTAGCCCTCAGTCGGCCTGATTAACAAAGTCTTGGGTCCTGCGTCGGTTTCTGTCCCTTCTTCCATGATGTCAGGTCGTCAGGGGTATAAAACATGCAGCCAACGCCATTATATCAGTCTTTCTTGCTGTGCAGTGACCGAAGCAGAAGCAGTTCGTAAGTGCCAGTTGGCCGACTCCTGAAATTTTTGTTTTCGAGTTTCAGAACCAAAGTCTTCAACTAATGCTAAGTACCCCGTTGGGGAAACCTCCAACAACAAAGCAAATACACCAAAAAGATTTTTGAGCATAGTAAGTAGTACCATCAGTTCACTGGTACTCAGTGAGGTGCTTTCGCAGCCCCTGATACCCACTACTTCAGATTCGCAGACCTCTACAGCGACCCATTTGGAGTCAAGTATGCCGCAAGATGCTTCTTTGACTATGGAACCTGCGGATGTCTCTACCTTGGATAGGTCCGGACCTGCTGTGCAGGCACCGGCTTCTGAGGGTGTATTCAGGCCTTACTGACTTGCATTTCTTCTTCAAGGCCTAAAACTCGACCCACGCCTAGAAAACCGACTTCCATATCGCATGGTCAGGCCCATATGCCTAAAAAACAAATGATAAGAATGGCTGAAGACCTTATTACTTTAATTAGGGGAAGCCAGCCTTCACCCTCTAAGAGACCTAGAACTGATTTTCCTTCTGATTCTTCTGATCAGGATTCTGAAATTTCTGTTTCTTCTGATTACCAGGATTTGCCCTTATCTACCTATGAGGATTTTCATGCAGAGGATTTCTCTTTTGGTGAAACCTTGCATACTGTTAGGAAGCATTTCCATTGGGCAAGCCAGGATTACTCTGACTCTAAAAAGAGGCTTAGGGAATTCTTACTCCTGCCTCAACACAAGCATTTAGCTATCCCTCCTGTCCTGGATATAGTAGATGATGCCTTCTTGGAATCTAGCCTGGCCCCAGACACTTTACCTCCTGCTCCCAGGAAGCCTGATGGGTATTACAGGGTACCTGACTCTCACAAGTTCCTTTTTAAAAATCCTACTGTGGATCCTGAGACCATTTTACAGGGACCCAAGGGGATTAAGGCCACTACTGCCAAAAATCCTACCCCCTCTGATAGAGATTCCAGGGAGCTGGATAGATGGGGTAAGAAGGTATACACTTCTGCAACATTAGCCATTAGGGCCTTAAACTGCCAGTTTCGTATGTTGAAGTATCAGCAGCATATTATTGGATTGCTTAAACAGAAAATTACGTTGATTCCTGACTGTGCTGAAAATAAAAAATTATAGGATTTAATGCATTCTGCTGAACAAGTGTGAAAACCTACTTTGCAGTGTGGTTTTGATTCATTAGAGGCATCTTGCAGGGCTGCTGTCACTGGGTCTGTACTTAGAAGGCATGCTTGGCTTAAGGAACAATCTTTGCCAGATCATGTTAAAGCTGAATTACTAGATGCTCCCTTAAGCCAAGACTGCCTGTTTGGCAACAAAGCAGAAGAAATACTTAAAAAGATGGATGAAAATTAAATCTATGCAAACTGTTAAAGATTTCCTGCAAATACAGCCTCCCAGATTTAGTAGGCATTGGCCCTCTAAGAATTGGTCCTTTCCTGCCTCTTTCAGACCTTCTCAGTCCAAACCCAGAACCCGCAGAACACCCAGGCTTCAGTCCCAGGGTGCTCACAGGACTAAGCAGTGAGTGGCTCCCACTTCCAAAGCAGGGAGTAGTAAGACTCCCCGCTATGGTAAACTGTCTCAATGATTTAACTTTAAACCTTCCAAGCCCTGCTCAACTGACTGTTCCTTTAGGGGGAAGGATCGCCCTGCATGCAAAAAATTGGGAACTCATTACCCAGGACAAATGGGTTCTAAATATAGTTTTCCAAGGATACAGGTTCCACTTCCACTCCTTGCCAATCCCAAACGGTTGGCAAGACCTACCCCCAAATCAGTGGGCAGAGGCTCAAAAGCAGGTTCTCTCTCTTTTACACATCAGGGTTATTCAACCTGCCCCAGAAGAAGAATGGGGGCAAGGTTTTTACTCAAGACTTTTCCTGGTAGCCAGGAAAGACAATTCTTAGCGTTCTGTCCTGGACCTGTCTATCCTAAACACATTTTTGGTAATCCCAAAATTCAAGATGCTAACTCTTCATCAGCTGCTTCCCATGCTAGGCAAAAATACCTGGTTGGCAATACTGGATTTAAAGGAAGCCTACCTGCACATTCCAATAAGGGAATATTGCAGAAGATACCTACGCTTCAGAGCAGGCTACATGCATTATCAGTTCTCTGCACTGCCCTTTAGCTTATCTACTGCGCTCAGGGTATTCACAAAGTGCCTAGCTCCAGTCATTGCATTTTGCAGGCAAAGAAATATTCAAATATACCCATACCTGGACGATTGCCTAATTCAGGCAGAAAGCCAGGACATACTATTAAACCATCTGGCATTTGTAAAGAAATTACTAACTTTTCTGGGGTACACCATAAACTAAAAGAAATCACATCTAGTACCCTGCCAACAAATTGTATTCCTGGGAGCAAGCTTGAATACATCTTCCCAGATGGCATACCTCACGCCAGAGAAACAAGTTCACTTGACAGCCTACTTCAAAAAAACTGGCCACAAAGACCCAGCTATCTGCAAGCCCTAGGGTTCATGGCCTCTTGCATTCTACTAATTCCATATGCAAGACTGCATATGAGGAAACTACAATGGGATCCAAAAAGCCCATGGTGTCAACATTCTAAGGACCTAGAATCAATGATTCCTATCATACCTTGTCCAAAGATAGAGTTCCTTTGGTGGGCAGAGGCCTGCCACCATAACAAGGGACTGCCATTCATTCTATCCCCTGCAGCCCAAACCCTAACAACAAACGCATCAGACTATGCATGGGGGGCTCACTTGGCAGGGCAGTGCATTCAGGGCAAATGGAAACCGAGTCATATGCACCTGCATATCAATCAAAAAGAAATGTTAGCTATACAGAATGCTCTGACAACCTTCAAGGACCACATTCTTCCAGGACAATTATTGGTAAAGACGGACAACACCACTGTTATGTGGTACATATACAAGCAGGGGAAACCCACTTATACCCTCTCTGCAGACTAACCGTGGCTCTGTAGAACGCAGGCTTGAGCTACCAAGTGCACCTACAAGCTCAATTCCTGCCAGGTAAGCTAAATACACTGGCAGACCACCTAAGCAGAAATCTCATGGACCACATGAGTGGAAACTGGATCCAAAGGTATTCAACATTTTGAGAAACAAATGGGGGGAGCCCAGAGATAGACCTATTTGCCTCCTCTCAGTACTACCAATTGGGCAAATTCTGCACAACTACTCCTCACAGACAAGCTTGGAAAGTGGATGCCCTGTCCTTCACATGGAAAAATCTATCAGTTTATGCCTTTCCCCCTCTGCCTCTCCTCTCCAAAGTGCTACTAAAGATCCAATAGGACAAACCAAGGACAATTCTTATTGCACCAGACTGGCTACGCCAACACTGGTACCCCCTTTTGCGCATTGTCTCTCTTCTGGGTACCATGGCACCTGCCTCTGACCCCTGCCCTGCTGTCCCAGCAGGAGGGCCAGATTCTGCGCCCACACCTTCAAACCTTGAACCTTGCAGCCTGGCTAATTTCATGATCTCTCTGTTACCATCCCTCAGTAAGCTAGTGGTAGATGTCATTCTGGAGGCAAGGAGGCCTAGTACTAGAAAATCTTATGCTGAGAAATGGAAAATATTCTGTTCCTGGAACCAAACATAAGGGATGGACACAACTGTGCCCAATTTACCACATTCTTTAATACTTAACTGAGATGCTTCACAAGGGCCTTTCTTTTTCTCCCATCAAAATTCATGCCTCGCCCATTTTAGCTCATTATGATACAGAGCCACCCCTCTTCTCTCATCCACTGCTGAAGCAATTCCTCAGAGGGGCCAAAAACTTAAGACCACCCAGAAGAGTCCCTACTCCAGCCTGGGACCTTAAATTTGTATTGGAAAAACTCACTCTACCTCCCTTTGAGCCAGCTGCCAATGCAGAATTGAAATTTCTTTCTTGGAAAACAGCCTTCCTTCTAGCAATCACTTCAGCAAGAAGGTTGTCTGAATTACAGGCCCTCATGGCAGTGGAGCCTTTCATCATCTTTCATGCGGACAGGGTGTCCCTCAGGACCAATTCCCTCCTTTATGCCCAAGGTGGTATCCACTGTGGCCATTAATCAGTCCATTCATTTGCCAACCTTCTTTTCTAATCCACAGAACAAAGGGGAACGAATACTACACTCCTTGGACGTGCACAGACAACTTAGATTTTACATGGACAGGATTAAGCTTCTTAAGAAATCTGAACAGCTGCTGGTTGCATTTGCTGCAGGGGCAGAGGGGAAGGCCATTTCAAAGCAAACCATTTCTAAGTGGATAGGCCATTGCATTCATTTCTACTATAAGCAAAATGGAAAACCTACCCCACAGGGGATAAGACCACATTCAACCAGGACTGCATCTACCTCTACAGCCTTTCTCAGAGGTGTCCCTACCAGGGACATCCTAGAAGCTGCTACTTGGAGTTCGGTACATACCTTCACCAAGCATTACCACTTGCCATTTTTTTCTAAATCCAGAGCTGGTTTTGCCACTGCGGTCTTGCAGGGCCTTATAGCTGATCCTAATGCTATCTAATTGCCTCCTACCTACCTTACCTTTCAGAATCTACCCAAATGCAATGACTGCAACAGTGAAACATGAAGAACATAGTACAGTTGTGTACACTTACCATAAATGTAGATGTTCGAGTGTATTCACTGTTGCAGTCCTGGTTACCCTCACTCCAGCCCCCTGACTTCTATTGTCTATACCTCTATTCTTGTTTACTATGCTTAAAGCTTTCTGGTGTATTTGCTTTTTGTTGGAGGTGTAACCTTGTATATAATTGCTTTCCATTATAGGGGCACCTGACGTCTGGGGCAAGAAAAACTGATAAAATGGCGTCGGCTGCATGCTTTATACCCCTGACTACCTGACGTCAAGGAAGATGAGACAGCAACCGATGCAGGACCCAAGACTTTGATAATCAGGCCGACTGAGGGCTGCCTGCAAGCAGATAACTCGAATGTAATGACTGCAACAGTGAATACACTTGAACATCTACATTTATGGTAAGTGTACACAACTGTACTTTCCTTGCTGTCAGTTTTTTCCCCTGTTCAACGCCCAAACTATTCATCGTTGGGCCATCTTTGTCGCTAAATTCTTTAGCTCTCATTCTCCGTTTTCTGAAATGGCTTCGATAAGCCATCCGACTACCACTCTTCTGAAAAAAGGTAAGGATAAAGACAGAGACAGACTGCATAGGTCCAAAACTGTCGACGCTTCCATTAAGCTAGTTGCCAGTCTGCCGGTACTCAGTGAGGTGCTTTCGTAGCCCCTGATACCCGCTTCTTCAGATTCGCATGCCTCTACTGAGACCTATTTGGAGTCCGGTATGCCTCAAGATGCTTCTTCGACTATAGAACCTGCAGATGTCTCTATCTTGGATGGGTCCGGAGCCGCTGTGCAGGCACCGGCTTCTGAGGGTGTATTCAGGCCTTCCGTTGGTCATATTAAGCCGACTACTTCATTTCAAATTAAAAATAACGAATACCTCAGGCCCAGAGTTCTCGCTACGCCTAGGAAACCGATGACCAAAGCACATTCTCAGGCCCACATGCCACAAAAACAAATGCTTAGAATGGCTGAAGACCTTTTTAATTTAATTAGGGGAAGCCAGCCTTCCCCCCTCAAAAAGACAAAGAATTGATTTTCCTTCTTTTTCCTCAGATAGAGTCCGATGACTCTGACCCTTCTGATTACCAGGACATACCTTTATCTACTTATGAGAATTCTGATGCAGAGGATTCCATTCCCTCTGTTTCCCCTCCAGAGGATTTTTCTTTTGGTGAAACCCTGCAATACCCTCAGAGAGCATTTTAGATGGGAGTGCCAGGATTACCCACAGTCCGAAAAGAGACTCGGAATTTTTAAACTTGCCTCAGCACAGACTTCTAGCTATCCCTCCTGTTCTGGAAATTGTGGATGATGTCTTCATGGATTCCAGTCTTACCCCTGATACTTTGTCACCAGCTCCCAGGAAACCTGACAGGTACTACAGAGTACCTGACTCTCACAAACTCCTTTTTTAAGAATCCTACTGCGGATCCAGAGACCATTTCCCAGGGACCTGAAGGTATTAAGGCTACTACAGCCAAAAACCCTACCCCTTCGGACAGGGATTCTAGGGCCTTAGACAGATGGGGTAAGAAGGTATACACCTCTGCTACTCTTGCCCTCAAGGCTTTAAATTGTCATTTTCACATGTTAAAATATCAGCAACATATTATGGAAATAAAAATTATGTTGATTCCTGATTGTGCAGAACATAAAGATTTGCAAGAGTTAATGCATTCTGCAAACCAAGTTGGAAAACATACTTTGTAATGTGGTTTTGATGCTTTAGAAGCATCTTGCAGGGCTGCTGTCACTGGGTCTGTTCTTAGAAGGCATGCTTGGCTAAAGGAACAAATCTTGCCAGACCATGTCGAAGCAAAATTACTAGATGCTCCATTAAACCAAGAACATTTGTTTGGCACTAAAGCAAAAGTCGTCCTTAAAAAGATGGAGGAAAAAGCTAAATCTGTGCAAACTGTTAAAGATTTCCTACAGGTACAGCCTTCTAGATTCAGTAGGCATTGGCCTTCAAAAAACTGGTCCTTCCCAGTACCCTCCCAGACCTACTTAGTCCAAACCCAGGGGCCGCAGACCACCTAGACTACAGTCTCAGGGGATGCACAGATCTAAACAATGGAGTGCTCCCACCTCAAAACCAGGGAGTAGTAAGCCACCATCCCATGGAAAAAGTTCACAATGACTTGCCCTGCGTCCTTCCCAGCCTTGCCCAAGTACTTGCACCCTTAGGAGGAAAACTCATCCTGCATGCAAAAAAACTTGGGAGTACATTACCAAGGACAGATAGGTCTTAAACATTGTATCCCAGGAATACATATTCTACTTCCACTCACTGTCAACCCCAAGTGGATGGCCAGATCTCCCCCCAAACCAGTGGGCAGAGGCCCAAAAGCAAGTACTTTATGTTCTCAGTATGAAGGCTATTCAGCCTGTCCCAACAGAACAAAGGGGACAAGGTTTCTACTCCAGACTATTTCTGGTACCCAGAAAGGAGAACTCTTGGCACCCTATCCTGGATCTGTCTATTCTCAACACCTTCCTGGTGGTGCCAAAATTCAAAATGCTTACTCTCCAACAGCTGCTTCCTATGCTAGCCAAGGACTCCTGGCTAGTCACCCTAGACTTAAAAGAAGCTTAGGGAGTCTTGCAGGAAATATCTACGTTTCATGGCAGGCTCTATGCACTGTCAGTTCTCTGAATTTCCCTTTGGCTTATCTACTGCACCCAGGGTATTCACAAAATGTCTAGCTCCAGCCATTGCATACAGAGAAAAATTCAAATTTACCCATACTTGGACAATTGCCCGATTCAGGCGGACAGTCAGGAATTGCTTCTTCAGCACCTGACATTTGTAAAGAGACTTCTAATTTTACTGGGGTATACCATCAGCGGAAGTAAATCACACCTGGTACCCAGCCAAAAGATTGTATTCCTTGGAGCAAGCTTGAACACAACTTCCCAGATGGCATTCCTCACTCCAGAAAAACAGATTTATTTGACAAACTACTTCAATCTACTAGCCACCCAAACCCAGCTATCTGCAAGAAAAATACTGTAAGCCTTAGGGTTCATGGCCTCTTGCATTCTACTAATTCCATATGCAAGACTGCATATGAGGAAACTTCAGTGGTACTTTAGTCTCTGGTGTCAACATTCTCAGGGCCTGGAAACAATGATTCCTATCATTCCTTGCCTAAGGACAGAGCTCCTTTGGTGGGCAGAGGCCTGCTACCACAACAAGGGACTCCCCTCCACCCAAGCCCTGATAACAGATACATCAGACTATGTATGCGGGGCTCACATGGCAGGCAAATGCATTCAAGGCAAATGCACCTGCATATCAATCAGAAAGAAGTGTTAGCTGTACAGAATGCAATGACAGCCTTCAAATACCTTATACTTCATGGGCAACTATTGATAAAGACAGACAACACCACTGTTATGTGGTACATAAACAAGCAGGGAGGAACTCTTTCCTACCCACTCTGCAGGTTAGCCATGCTCTGTGGAACACAGCCCTGAACAATCAAGTGCACCTGCAAGCTCAGTTCCTGCCAGGCAAACTAAATTCACTGGCAGATGACTTAAGCAGAAATCTAATGGACCCACACTTGTGGAAACTGGAACCCAAATCATTCAAGCTTCTGATACACAGGTGGGGGGCACCAGAGGTGGACCTCCTTGCTTCCCCCCCAGAACCATCAGTTGAGCAAATTTTGCACCAGAACTCCCCACAGCCAAGCTTGGAAAGTGGATGCTCTGTCCTTTACATGGGAAAACCTCTCAATCTATGCCTTTCCTCCTTTGCCCCTCCTCTCGAAAGTTCTTCTAAAGATCAAACAGGACAAGCGAAGGACTATCCTGATTGCACCAGACTGGCCACGTCAGCACTGGCACCCACTTTTGCGCAGTCTGACAGTAGTGCCACCATGGCACCTGCCTCTCCCCTGACTGCCTCACCAGCAACCCTCAGTAAACAGAAGCTGGATGTCATCCTTGAGGCATGGAGGCCTAGTACTAGAAAATCCTATTCAGAAAAGTGGAAAAGATACTGTTCTTGGAGCCAGTCTCAGGGAAGGGACATAACCTGGCCCAACTTACCTCATATCCTAAACTATCTAACAAAACTGCTCCACAAAGGCCTATCCTTCTCTTCAATTAAGATTCATGCCTCTGCCATCTCAGCTTATTACAATACTGAGCCCACCCCTCTTCTCTCACCCTCTAGTCAAACGGTTCCTGAGAGGAGCCAAAAATCTAAGACCCCCCAGGAAAGCTCGCACTCCAGCCTGGGACCTTAACTTTGTACTGGAGAAGCTCACCCCCCCCCCCTTTGAGCCTGCTGCTACAGCAGAGTTAAAATTCTTCTCTTGGAAGACAGCCTTACTTCTAGCCATCACTTCAGCAAAAAGTGTGTCTGAACTGCAGGCCCTTATGGCCGTGGAACCCTTCGTTATCTTCCATGCGGACAGGTTTTCCCTCAGGACTATAACCCATCATGTATGCCCAAGGTGGTGTCTAGTATGGCTTTAAACCAATCCATTCATTTACCTACCTTTTTCCCTAATCCCCAGAATAAAGGGAAAAGGATCTAGCATTCCTTGGATGTGCACAGGCAGCTCAGGTTTTACCTTGACAGGACTAAGCCTTTCAGAAAAACTGAACAGCTGTTAATCAGCTTTGCTACAGGGGCAGAGGGCAAGACCATTTCAAAGCAAACCATTTCCAAGTGAATAGCACACTGCATCCATTTCTGCTACAAACGCCATGGAAAGCCTACCCCACAGGGGATCGGAACTCATTCCACTAGGGCTACCTTAACCTCTACAGCTTTTCTCAGGGGAGTCCCTACCAGAGACATCTGGAGGCTGCAACATGGAGTTCTGTACACACCTTCACCAAACATTGCCATTTACCTGTCTTTTGTAAATCCAGAGCTGGATTTGCCACAGCAGTCTTACAAGGCCTGCTAGCCAGCCCTAATTCTTTTTGACTGCCTCCACCCTTTCCTCAGCTTTGGGAAGCAACCCAAGTGTGTTGACTGCAACAATGAAACACAAAAAACGTAGTACAGTTGTGTACACTTATAAATGTATATGTTTGAGTGTATTCACTGTTGCAATCTTGGTTACCCTGCCTCCAGCCCCCCCCCCCCCGACTTTTGTAGACTTTCTACCTATCCTCTTTTTGGCCATATCTTATAGCAATGGTATTTACTTTTTACTGGAGGTGTTCCACACCATGTAATTGCTTCCTGTTTTGGGGCCTCCAGATATCTGGGGCAAGAAAAGCTGATGTAATGGCATCAACTGCATGTTTTATACCCCTGGACGACCTGACATGGAAGAGGCGATAGCGTCCGACGCAGAAATCCCAAGACTCTGGTATTCGGACCGACTGAGGGCTACCTGCAGGCAGATAACCCAAGTGTGATGACTGCAACAGTGAATACACTTGAACATCTACATTTATGGTACGTGTACACAACTGTACTTTATCCTTAGCTAGCGGTGCTATTTTAGTTTTGTAATTAGCTTTAGAGAACTTTACAAGATATCTGATTTGCTTGTTCAAGCTGTGGAGGGAATTTGTTCTCTGCTGAGTCAGTTCCCTCTTGGTGTTAGACATCAGTTTCTTCCTCTTGTTATATAACTTATTTATACTTGAGGTCCCCAGGGTGGCTTTTTTTTGGGAGGACCTGGATTTGATCTGGTCAGGTACAGCCAAGTCTGTGCAGTTGTTTAGACATTTGTACAGGGTATTTTTGTACTCCTCTGTATAAGAGTCATTGTTGACTGTGTTTGCAGGAGATTTGAAACTTTTTATACTCTCACTTAGTAGGCTGCAGTTACCTTTGAAAATTTTTTTTGGTTTTATTGATCCTGTAGGGATGTCAGGTGTGATAGTTCCGTCGAACGAGACTGATTTATGATCTGACCTTACCAGGGAGGACACCACACCGGTGGGGGGTTGGTTACCCCTCTGTGTTGATGGGTACTAATTCTAGGACAGTTGACCCCCTTGTGAGGGAGTGGGCTAGCTGGTCTATGGCATTTGTGTTGACAAGGTCCCTGAACCTCTGGGCAATCATATTTGTGTTTGTGTATGTCACCCAGTTGATGGAGGGATAGTTGAAATCTCCCATGACCCAAGGTGTTTTGGCTGTATAGTGAGTGACTCCAGTAGGGCCAGGTAGGTGTTATGTTTATTTATTTGACATTGCCTAAAAAAAAAGGCACTATGGGGGAGGCAAGAGCCTTTGCCTGTATCCGAAAATCTAGAGGAGACAAGCGCAGACCATCTCTGACAAAGCAACGTGGTCTCTCAACCATGTCCTCCCAGGCTGACAGATGCTGGATCCCCCTAGACTGACGCCAGAAGCTAAGCCAGTTGTTGAAGTCTGTCATTTTTTGTCTATATCTTAGCATCATCCTGGGTAAAGGTAAAATGCTGTTTATGGCTAGGGTCGTATCTGCCTGGGAGACGCAATCTGAGAGGTCAGTCGTGTCTTTTTTCATATAATCCAGAGAGGTACGTCTCAAGTCATGCACCCCAACATAGACTATGACAAAGTCATAACGATGCTTGTTGAGTGACTTGAATGCATGCATGTGACCGTTCCTGACAGGCAGCTGACTGTGACCTTCTGCTTGTCCTGTCTGGTGAGGGGGACATCTGTGTCTTACTATCGAGTCGCCTATGACCAAGACATTTGGTTTTGAGGTGTTTTGCCTTAGGAGCTTATTTACTGAGACATTGGTATGTGTGTTGTGTAGTTGTGTCTATTTGTGTTGCAGTGTGTGCAGGTGGTTTGCCCTTGGGAGGTTTATGTTTTTTGGTAGACTTTTAGTGAGTACCTCTCTGTATGTGGGTTTGTGTTGTGACCTTATTTGCTGGCAACCTGTTTGCTGTTACGTGATGAGATTGATTCCAATTTCGTGGTATAATTACATCTCTCACATATTGTGTTCGCTTTAAGAGTAAGTGGTTGTCAGTATACATGAGGCAATTACTACATTGCCTCAGGATGCCCATGTCAGTCAGGCTGGCTGAAGAAATGGTGGGAATCTGTCTGTCCATTATAGCAGGTTTAATACCTTAAGTAGTATTAGGGAGTGGGCAGGTTAGATCAGTTTTTGCTCCAGGATTAACAAGGGGCTTATTCTGTTAAAGGTTAGGGATGAAAAACTGTGGCAGTGCTCCTTAGTGTACAGCTGTGTTGCCTGCAGTGCAGCAGGGAAGCTTGGGAGGGTTCTACTGACAGACATCTTGGGAAAATATTTATTTCTAGGCATTTGTGTCTATATAGGGCACCACTAACCCCCATAGCAAGGTGCACAGCTGCGCACAAATGCAAGGCTTAAATGTAGGTGAAATTAAACACTTTTAAGCTAATCTACCAGTAGGAAATCACACCGTGACCCTTCTTCCAGCAAACCACAGCTCAGACAAAGCTGGGTTCACACTCTCCTGCCACAAGGGTGCAGGGAAGCCTTATTTAATGTAAGACTGCTGGATTAGTGCTCAAGTGTATTGATACAGGCAGGATTCAGCAGGTCTAAATCCTAGTATATGCTGTCTAGGTAACAGCACACTGCAAAACAAGTGCAGAGAATGAAGCAACCACAAAAAGTAAAAACAGTATTTAAAAAAAAGAAAATAATGCAGAAATTTGTTAAATACAGTTGAAAACGTGCAGATAAAGCTCAAAATTTACTTATTTTCTTGATTTTGCTTTGGATGTCTTGGATTCAAGCAAAAACACTCTAGACCTCTGGCAAAGGATGCCAGAAGTAGAACAGCTCTGGTTAAGATGAAGTGTCTTCATATTCTAGGACTTCATTGAGATATTTACCAAAATTCAGAAGCTTGTTTTAACAAGTTATTCTGGTATATCCATATACTTTTGATCTTTGTGTGGATTTTTTCTTCATGTGCTTTATTTGAAGGTATGTGTTGCCTTTGTGTCTGAGTCATGGATGAAAAGGGTCTCAAGATGATCCCACCTAACCAATTACTAAAATAAAGTAAAAATTAATGAATAAACAAAGCTAGTTAGTTAAAAAATTATTCCTTAATGTAGCTTGGAGGCCGCGAAGTGCAAGTGTTGGGGATGCAACTGAACCCATGTTGGTTGGACGGTCCCTTAAGGTGTACAGTTGTCCCGTTTAACACATGACCAGGAGATGTTGACGGTCAGTCCTGTTTTGGAGAGAAGAAACTGAAAATGATGTAGGCACATGCAGCCTTATAATGGGGACAAGATAATGTCTTGGGGTTGTAGGAGTCTCTACAGCCTTTGCAAAAAAAAAAAAAGTTTGCTGAAGTGGAATAGTTTGTGGTAAAAGGGGGTAAGTATTTACTTTCTGTAATGTCCAGCAGAGGTTTTCTTTTTTTTTTTTTATAGGATAGACCACTTAGCAGCAGTTTCTGTTTTTTATTAATGGGTTTTTTAACTTTTTTTTTTTTTCCTTCTGTAAAATTCAGGTTTCACTGAGAACTGATTGTGTCATACCTGAGGTACAGTCTGCATATAAGAGCCATTTTACCTGCTCATTTTACTGCTTTCTTTCCTAAATGGATTAGTAGTTTGTCATTGTCTGCTTCGTTGTCACCTATCCATGCCAAAACCCTTTTGAAAATGTCCCCAGGTTTTGCAAATGGAAGAGAGAAGCACAGTATCAAATTTAGAGTACTGCATTAATTGGGAGGCCATTTTTCAAAAGGATTTTGGGGTCACTTTTGTGGGTACACTGGAGAGCAATCAAGGTACTGTGCATGTTGAGCTATACAAAAGGTTTTGTGGATGCTAATGTGTTTAGGTAGAAAAGTAATAGGCTAGAAAAGTCATTATTTGAATCAAAGATGTTCTTGGAGGGGTATGTTTAACTTTTGAAGAGGTAGGCTTTAGTACAGCAATAAAAAGAAACCACTTCATGGCATGTGTGGTGTTGCCTTAAAGCTCCATATTTCAGTCCACTGTGGAGTGCAGTTCATGGTTTGTGGTGCAGAGCATATATATGGCCTAGGAGCTGACTTGAGAGACTACTAGATGCATGCTCACTTGTCCATATGGCTTAGTATTGATCTGAGCTCATAACCTGTTTTGTTTGAGCACATTTACAGTATTCTGGAGACTTGGCTGTAGTTTATCTTAAGGCTTGTTTCATTCCACTTAGAATTATTTTGGGAGTTAGCCTGAGACATCTTTTTAAACATTTTTCAAAGGATTTTGTTTGCATTTCATTTGAACTGCAGCTTTTATGTTTTAAGGTAACGGCATTAGTTGATCTTGCCTGATTGTTCCTTCTTGAAGTTAACTTGTTACCCATTTTTTAAGAGTTTGTGCAGAATCTCAGAGTAAATTGCTTTGTTTCTTGTTTAACAAGTTGTTATTCACAACTTAGTTTTAAATCAGTTAGTCACATCTTTAAATAAGAAGGGAAATTTATCTCTTTAAAGCAGGGTTGAAAATTAACATTTAGTTTAACACAAGCTGAATGCTTGAATGTGGTAAGTGGACTTGATTTTAAAGTAGTGCAGGTTTTCAATTAAATTCTAATGTCATAATTATGTGTTTTTCTTTTCCTAGGATGCACAAAAACATCTCTGTCAGCATGCTGAGGAAGACAGCAGGTTGGATCCATGATGGAACATTTTCCTTCCAAATTGGGAGGTGGTTTTATACAGAGTTAGATTTCTGTACTAACTGTTAAGATGTACATCTACCTTCTCCTTATACACTTTAGCTTGTGTGGAGAACAGCAATTCTGAAGCTATTCTGTGTATGTTTGAGGCTGCTCACCAGTGGAAGGGTATGCCAAGAAGGAAATTCTGCAGCACATATCTTTGACATCACTTTGTGATAGCATGTAAAAACAGGCTTTTTCTGTCTACAAAAGGGAAAGACACATTAGCTGTCAGCAGTTCCCAGTTTGTAGATGATGCATCTGTGCACAAAAGAGACTCAAGTTACACTGTTACAGTGAATTAGATTTTGTAGTTTTTTAAATGTTAACTAAAAAGGAAAAAGAAAAAATAAATAAGGTTTTTTCGTATTCTAACAGATATGGTTTTCACATAACAGGTTATGATTGGTTACTGCTGATGTACAGAATTTTGTTTTTGTATTCTTGTTGGTAATGCTAGAGAAATGATACTTCATCAGTGCATTGCAGTTTCTTGTCTAACATCTGATTATATCAACTGATATATTCTAGTCATACTGAAGTGGTCAAGTGACTAAGGCTCTAGCTGTGGTCTAAAGGCAGCAGGGCACCCTCTTCTGATACACATGAAGTATTTCTTTTTAAGCATACTCAAATTTCATTTTTGTGCAGACTAGCACTGCCTTACTACTTCTGCATTTGATCCTTTATTAGGGGAAAGTAAGACATTAGTAACATTTTGTCTTGGGAGTATCTTTTTCTCTGGCTACCTTCTTTTCCTTTTTAGAATGTGGCATCCCCTTCAGAATTGTGCCACTTTGTTTTGGTGGTACTTGAATTTGGCCTGATTAATCTGTAATTCTTTGAATTTGCTGTGAAACTAGAGCCTCGCTGTTGCACGTCAGGCTCCACAGACATGTTTTGCAGGTGTACCAGAGACCTTGCCAACATATATGTATTTATTTTTTTCTGTTCTGGAAAGTCTTGCATACCTTCACACTTTAGCAGTCTTGTACACTAAATTCAGTAATAAGTAGAATGCTAGAGGAATCAAGCAAAAAATATGCACCAGTTTTACTTTTGTGTATATCTTTGGCAGGTTAGGAAGGAAGCTATGTTAAGTAATCTTGGTTTTATTGGTATTTCTTTAACTGACAGGCATGTGCCTTGTTATTTTTTTTAATGTAATCTTTTTCTGTTTTATAATTAACCACAAACTGAACTACTCCGACATTTGCTTTTGCACCTCTATTGTCGACCTCCAACAGTTAAAACCAGTTGAGTTGGGCAGTGAAATTTAGATAGCTGTAGAAGTGTTTGTGGCTTTTTAAAGTTTAACAAAGAATACAAACAAATTTGTAAACAAAAAAAAAATAAAATAAATTTTGAGTAATTTTTAGGTGGGAATATTTCAGTAGTATTGCATAATAAGCAATTTTTTCCCCTCTGTTGCTGCTGTGAAATGTAGCCTCATCCATCTGTTTACAGAATACATTCTTTGCATGGAAGTAAATATTACTTTTAACTGGTCATATATACATCTGCAGTGCCCAGTAGTTGTATTTTTGTTTTGTCTTCGCCTTGGGGGAAACAGCATCTGCAGTAGTGATTGCACACACATTGCCAATCTGTTAGCTGTATCTACTAACCTATGTTTATAAACTTCTTGCTCTCCCATATTTGTTTTTGCTAGTAATACTGGGCAAAGTGAATGCTTTGTTTACTGTGAGACCTGTAGTGTAGTAGCTGAAGATGGGCTTCATTCTAGTTACAGTATATAGTTCTCCTGTTGTTCTTCTATTTCAGAGCACCTGTAGTTGTAGCACATTTTGTCTACCTTTTCAAAATGCAAGTTTTCCTAAAAATTTTAAAGACCCTAATAACCTGATTTCTTGGACATTGAAAGAGTTCTTTTAAGAGCTATTTGAATGTTTAGAGAAATAATATATCACAGGAAACTGATGTCTTAGAAGCAGTCAACCTTATATGTTTTTGATATTTTAGGTGTGTATTTTCCCTGCATAATTATTTGGATGCTGATTTGGTTTTAGACAGTGTAATATGTTAATTTTATTTCATCTTGCGTTGGTGTTGGATGTGTGATGTCACAGGGCATAAGTTGATTGCCAGGTTAGTCACCCATATTGACAGGGCCATATAGATAACGGGATACTACTAACAAGAAAAGGTCCTGGAAAGGTCTGTAAAGCTTAGAGTATGTGAAAGAAAATACTGAAAAAATAAAGCATGAATTTAGTTGGCTTTTTGACAGTGTTTTTGTTGCTGTTTTTTGTTTACTGGGTGTTAAAAAGTGGAAGGCTTCCAGTTGATGGCCGTGTTATTGTTTGCTGTTCAGATTGTTATTTTATTTTATATTGTATTTTTTTTTTAGTTTTGGAAGGCGGTAAAGACTTTTTTCATGAAGCAAATTAGGCAGTGTTAAGACTTTTTCCAGTATGCGGGCATGTAAGTATTAGTACTGGCGGTAAGTTTCTGTACAATGGTAATCGCAGGGTACAGCATAAACTAGTGAACTTGTCTTTGCACTATGTAATGGCTGTATCAGGCCAGTATGTTGTTTACAGAGTGTAGACATGGTGGTTACAGCGCTGCCAGTGTCTCTGAAAGTGAAGTGTTTGGGTGACTCTCTCTCTTCTTGTGGTTTTGTTAGTGACTGCAGTTGTGAAATGCACAGGCTGAAAGAAGAGAAAGTACCTTTGAGTAGTATATGCATGTCTTAAAAACATGTTTGAGTGTATTTTTATTATTGAATGGTTGTGCACTTGTCCTTTTCATGGCAGTCTGTGATACAGACAGCTAAGTACACAATGCCTGTAGCTGCAGAGTAAAGGGCATGTGTCCTTCAGTATGAAGCTAATTGGAAAAACAACAGTAGGGACTAAAATAAAAGTATAGTATTTAGACTCAGTGTTGTGTGCCAAAAAATGGCAATGTGGTTGTTGAAATGATGGATTTTGAAACGTGTTGTGAGAGTGTTTTTTGAAGTGCCGTGCTATTATATTTTGTAAATGTACATACTGGAGTTCATAGGTGGTTGTAAGCAGTCATCAGTCTTTGAACAGCAACATTGTTTTATTTCTTACAAGAGCAGTTTAAACAGTTGCCACCAAGGCTTATTTTGATGCCATATTTTGAACTGAGGTCATAGACATTTGCTTCCAACTCATTGCTGTGGATGTTATGGTCGCCTAAAAATGAATTCGGATTTTGTCATATAAACATGGTCAGGGTGAGATGAATGTTGAATGCCAAAGTCCTGTAATTCTCATAGCTTTGCTTTAAAAGAAATAATTTATGATTCAAAACCAAAGCCGAGGGTATCTTTAGTCTTCTGATAGTAAATGGGTTTCCATTTTCTGTTCCTTGAATATTAGTTAAGGAAGAACAGAAGTAGTTGACCACAAACTACCAAATATGCTGTTGTGGTGGTTTCTTTTTCCGGAATTATGAAGTGGCAAAACTTCCGTGAGTGCGTTTTGCTGCATTGCCAAGTTGAGCGAGTGAGAAAAATCGCCTTTAGGTTAAGGGGCCAAGGCAATGTTTCACTACATTTGTTCGTGGGCATGGCCCTCAGTGGTTTTTGGTAGATGTTGCTGAGTAGTTAACATTCATGGTATATTGCAGTATCTTAGTCCTTTCTTGGAATCCACTGCTTTCTCTTTCAGTGTTTTTATCTTACAGAGTTCCAGGTATTCAGTTTATCAATATTTGTAAGTATAAGTAACGGAATTTGTGCCACAATACTCAAGTATTGTAAAAGTTAGCCTCCTGCAGTTGTGCCGTGATAGTGCTCCATTCTTAAGCTCAAACTGTATTCAAAGATAAGAACTCTTGGAATATTAATTTAACTGAATTAACTTGTTTAAAACAGTAGCTTTGTTTTATTCTTTGAACATTGAATATTTTGAAAATGAGTTGCTAAAGTAACACTTTTCGATTGCAGCTGACTTGTGTTCTTTTGAATGCCCTCATTATACTGATATCAGTTGTGCACTTAAATAATTGCATTAGGTGTGTGATCCACTTTTGAGGCTATTATTAGTGATTTTGAAAGCCTGCTTTTTGATTGATGCTTCTCCATGGTGCTTGCATATTTTTTTGCTTGGTCCACATAGAGAGAATTTTTGGAAAATGGTTATTAAACATACCAGTAGTTCTCGCCTTTTGTCTCTGTCAGAATGTATTGAAAGTAGCCCACACTGTCATAGATTAGGATAATACTGATTTACCCGAACACTGAAATGGCACTGTGTTGCCCTTAAGTTGTAATTAAATACGGATTGAAGAGTCACTGTAATTTGCAGAACATGCTTAATGTAAAAAAAAAAAAGAGACTGGCAGATGAGAACCACTTTACAAAATCATGTCTTGTCATTTCCCTCTGTCAAATGCAGGTGCTGTACATTGCATTCTCTTTCACTCAGTTATTCCTCTTCAGATCGAGTTGGCAGGTGTATTTTGAAGCTGTTTTGCAACCTCACTTTCCAATACCAAGCCTTTATATTTTTTCATTAACATTTAAGTATTTGTCACTATGTACTAAAGAATGCAATACTAATGCTTAAATATGTATTAATTGAAAGACTTGGAAGCAGACATTGACATGCATAGTACAATTAGAGAAGTAATGAGTTCAGACCAAAAGTACAGCAGCAGCAGCATTCACTACATGTGTTAGCTTGCTGTAACCAGGTTGACATCAGGAGCCAGGGCTGTAGGTGGCCCATCTAGTACCCTGTTCCATTCCTGGATCTGGCACCCCCAACTGTAAGTTGAGGGGAAAAACAAAAAAAAATCTACAACCTGGCTGTCACTCTTAGAACTCATGAGCCAGCTAGATCACATTTCTGCACTTGTAGAGAAATGAATACCTGTAACACATTAACGATTGTTTGGCATCTCGCCCGTTGCACTCTCTTGCACTTGTGGCCACTTTGGCTACACACACTACTGGTAGTAGTTTTTTTGTTAACTTATTCCTGGTTCTTTAAGCTGCTTTTAATTGCTGCATAGGACAGCTGTTATCTCTGCTGTACAAACATAAATTTCCTTACCTTGTGAAGCACACACAGCTTTTTTGAAGAGACAGGCCATTGAGTTTTCATTTTTGCTTTCACTTGTCTTTTGACTAGTTCTAAAAGGTGATGTTTGCTGTTCTTTATTCTGATTAGCTCATTGATTGTGATCTGTTAACCAAAGGCAACTAAGTATTGCTACTAGAAGTATTTTTTCTGCTTGAATACAATACTTTTGTTTGACTCGCAGTTCTGAGATCATAGTGCCTAAACTGACATTGTCTGTAGGAGGCATTTTCCCCTGCACTTCCTCAGTTGTTGTTCCATCTGAATTACTGTGTTTCTGAGAATAGGTAGTGTTCCCTCATCTGATTGCATGTTTATATTTAAAATTCACAATCAGTTTAATTTCCAAGTTAGAAAAGATAGGGTGGATGTTCCCCAGTTCATAACATTTGAAATGTTTATTATCAGAGTAAAGTTGCCTAGTTTCTGAGCAGTCATAATTTAGTAGGCAGGCTGGTCAGTGCATTGTAATCTTCACTCAACTCAGGGTATTTACCTGACTTCTGTCTTCATTTTACTACCCTGTTAAAGTCATGCAGATTTTGTTTCTGCTGTCACTGAACAGCATGTTAAAATAGACTTTAGAAGTTTTTCTTTTTAACATTCATGCATAGACGAGCATGCTCATTGATCATGTTTCTTCAGTATTTTGAAATGCATTAAGTGTTGTGCTGTCTGCTCCCACTGTACCTGTGTTTACCTGCTGTTAACACATTTATTATACTCCCTGCCCCTAAAAATTGATATTGTGTATAGAGAACACACCTGCTGGTGCACTATTTTGCTGTTTTACTTGCATTCCTCTGGCATTTGAATTTTATTTGATTTACTTTTTTATAGGTATGAATGATACCCTTTCATCTGTGAGAATTGTTCATTTTTTGTTGCAGATTGTAAGGGGTTCTGAACCATGTTTATGGTTACTTCATTACCAGCCAGCCATGTCATTATCAAGTCTCTGTTTTACCAGTTGGCTGGTACCTGCATCCGATTTATTTCAGAAGTATACATGAGTTATTTTTTGGTATTCTCTGTGTCCTGCTTCAAATCATTCATGTCCTTATTTTTTCATTTTAAATGCACAATGCTGATTTTGTTGAAGAAGAAGCAGTTTTATAGCAGTTGGTGAAATTAAGATCAATTGCCAAGTTTGTTTTGCCGTTTTTAAATGTTTTTTTTATATTGGAAATGGTTGACATTTTTAATGGAAATAAAACATGGTATTCTAAAGTGCAGCTGCCTTTTTTTTATCTATAAGTGTACTAGAATAGGGCAGACGGTAGAACATCATAATACAGTAACTTTACTTTGCAAATTTTCTTTTATCACAGCCTAGTTCTGTGTACATCAGATTGATGCATGCAGAAGTAGCACATGACCTCTCACTTAGATCACCAGCGCCTTGTCTTTCTGAGGTGGGTGAGGACTGAAACAAATAGTTTGTACCTCTTTTTGTTTTTTTCTGGTGGGAGCATGCAGTAGGCTGTGGAGAGACTTTGGATGATTATACGGCTGATGTTTTTCAGCAGCAACACTTAGATTTTGTATGCTCTGGGACTGGCTTGTTAGACAGAAAATAAGTAGCCTACACGGAGTTGTTTTGCGTGTACATCTACTATCTAAATAAAAACACACCTTTGTAAACTTGATTTTAAACCAAAACTGTGAGAGATTTGAATTCTCTTTTAAAGTGTAATGTTTACATTTGTTTGAAGTTTGCTTTTTTTAAATGCAGTTTTAAATCATTCGGATGTTAGACTTTCTCCATTTTGAATTGCATTAAATGGTATTGGTTTCGCATACATGTTCTTTTACACTTAGTCTATTCAGCTGTATTTTTAATTTGCTGCAGCTGTAAACATACAGAAGTTGAACTACTGTTGCTGAAAATCCTTTACTAATTTAAGTTTAGCAACTGTTTTCAACTGCAAAGCTAATGTCTGTGGTTCAGGCAAAAAAGGTGCAGTGAGTTTGTTGATGTAGTGTTAAATGAAACCATAACTTTTTTTACCAACTGACCTGTCTCATTAACTTCTTTGGGAGTTGCATCAATTTACTGCCATCCTTCTGGTAAGAAATTTAAAAATGTATGTGGTACCAGAACACAGCAGCAGCATTGAAGTGTAGTGCTCTGTCAGTGTAAGGTAATGTATTAGTGGATGCTTGCAAGTGTGCTGCAGAAACATAATTGTTACCCCTTTGGAAGTTTCATATTCCAGTTTCCTGTCATCTTCTTCTTTCGGCTTTTCCTGGTTAGGGGTCGCCACAGCGGATCACCTTGTCTGCTCATGATTGGCAGTGGGGTTTTACAGTGTCAAGTTGCCAGCCTGGCACCCAACCTTCCACAGAAGGCACACACTTGCACCTAGGGCCAATTTAGTGTCCAGTTCTTTCAAAAACCATCATACTGGAGTAATTCATCACTGTTTCTTATTCATTGAACACCCCCTTCCCCTTTTAAGAGTTCTACTCCTGCATTGGTGTCATTTGAAATTGTCTCTCTCTCTCTGTCTCTTGTCTGTGTCTGTTTGTGTGCGTTTAATATTTATATTGCCACAATGTTTATCTTACTGCAGTTAATCCTGAAAGAAGAAAACATCAAAGATGCCTGTGAGCCAGAAGGCATGCTAGTCATTATAGTTCAGATAGTAAGAAAGAATGTGCTGGTCACTGTTTGTGTCATTACTGCTTGGGTTAGGTAGAGCTGAAGAACTTGTTTCATGGAGAATTTCACTGCAGTATTGATACCACTGAGTACTCTGAAGTATAACAGGTTGATGCTTAATTTTCAGCATTCTTCACAAGTTATTTTAATGCACAAGAGTGTGTTTAAGGTACATCTGCATGGAAACAGCCAGTAGGTCATTAGGCCCAATACCAGAAGGGGACCATTTATTAGTGCATCAGGTGATGTACCAGAAGGGGACCAGCCAGTGGCATATCAGGTCCTTGACCACAGGTGAACTAGTTGCTTATACACCTGTCTCTTTACCAGAAAGGGGCCATTAAGTGGCCTGCTAAGTCCTGCACTGAATGATCCATTGTGTTGTTCACCAGTTCATACACCACTGCCATAATGTTAAGGATTTTACAGTGCTGGGTGTTAAGCTATGTTAAAGAAATAGGAGGCAGATGCTAGGAAATGAACGTGAAGTCATGCTGTCTCTGGATTAATAGTCAACTACCTCCTTTGCAATAAGGGTTCTTTTTTTCTGCTAGCTGATATTGGCAGGGATTCCTCAAGATGGAGCTGAGCAGATTATTTAAAGAGTTGTTACTACAGACCCAGTAATTAAATTATTGGTAAAGGGTGTGACACTTGGAAGACTCGTACCTGAGGTAAGCAATATAGAGCTGTTAACAAGCATATGTGTTATAATTTGTGTCTGTTTCTAATTACCATTTATGTTCATGGTCACCGTATTTCAGAGAAAAACTGCATTTGGTAAGTTGCAATACGTTACTGTAGTACTTTGCATTATGTACTTTGCTGACTGCATCCTACTGTGATAAGATATTGTACATCTTACCATTCATACATAACATACAAATACTGCTAGCACAGACTTAAATGCCCTTCTAGCCTGCCAATATGCCAAAACAGTTGTTCCCATAATAAGTGTCCAGACAGTTCTTAAAAATATCTAAACTAGTGCTTGCTTTAATGTGACTCGGTAGTCTGTTCCATGCATCAGCTGCAGTACGAGAACCAATTAGTGTACTACTCATGCCAGCAGAATCTAATACATAGGTTGTCTGATGAGTCTCTTCTACTTTTCGATAACCCTAGTCATTGCCATAGGTGGTAGTCTCTAAATGCCCTGTATACCTGAATAAGATCATCTCTTTAATATCTATAAGAGATGCTGTACAGGCTGAAATATTTTAGTCTTTCATAATAACTTAAATTTTCACATCCATGGGTGCCCTTGGTATATTTTCACTGTATTCTTTCCAGTTTGCTCATGCTTGTTTTCTTATAAGGTTCCCATGTAGTTATTTCATACTCAAGTTGAGTTCTAATGTAATTAACAATGATTTAATCATTTCTGATTTCCTAGACTTTTTGAATCTTTTTATACAACCTATAGTTCTATAGCTGTCATTAACCAGTTGGTTGATATGATGAGAAAAACCCAAAGCTGGAGCTATCCGTAATATACCCAGGTCCTTAATCGAACCTGCATTTTCAATCACTGTGTGCTGTGTTAAATATTCACCATTCAGTTTATGCCCCACAGATCTCATATGCTTAGATTTTGATGTATTTAGCATATTATTTTCCTGTGCCCAAATGGTCAATTTAGTCAAGTTCTTTTGCATACCGCATCTGTAACACATGTAATCAGTTTACCCAATTTCAGGTCACCTGCATACAGACTGTATAATACCTCAGATGAAAAATGTAGGTCTGAAAGATGCAATCTGAAACAAGTATGGGCCCAGTACAGAGCCCTGTGGGGCACCCTGACTGTAACTTTGAATTTCACCTGTCCATTTGCTGTATGATACTTGCCATGTCCTATTTGTAAGCCATGCAGCTATCCATCTTATCAAGTGTAAATCAGTACCAAGTTGTTCTAAGTTATTGTTTTATGACCCTGTCAAACGCTGAAGTTAAATCTATACAAACTACATCGCAGAACAATTTTTCATTCATAGTTATATTATTATAGAACATCATGTTACAGGTGGTAATAAATCTATTTTCAACATATGTGTGATGATGTATGCTTTCAAGTCCCAACCTTTCCAAGTTTGAAAGTTTGACAATAACATGTCCATTATTACCTTCTTTATTATTTTACCACAACATGAAAGTAGACTATGGGTTTGTCCTGCTCCCTTTCCTTTAAATACAGGTTTAATAAGTGCATGAATCCAATCTTGGTGTATCTACCTATATTTATTCAACCTAGTAAATAATAAATATAATGGTATTATAAATATTTGCTGAAGTGTTCTCAGGTCATTATTATTAATTTTGTCTTCTCCCTCATGCTTTGTTTGGATAGTTCTTTTTGAGGTTACCCGGATGTCACTAGAACAATTTATCATCCCCTTTGTGATGCCAAACTGTTTTGCATAAGAGTTTGTAAATACATTTGTAATCTGTTGTGTCTGAGAATAAATTTTAGAATCTACACGCAGTTTATCAAATTGTATGCCATTGCTCTTTCCATATCTTTTGTGCTTATAAAATGGTTTCCTGTTATGCTCAATATCTTTATATAAATTTTCTTGATCTTGTCTCACACTATGCTTAATTTGTTTGTCCAGCTTGTTTATTTCAGTATTCAAAGTTGTAGTTCAACCTCTTTTCCATTTCTTATATTTTTTTGTCTCACCTTAATCAGGTATCTTGTTATGGAAATATATCCCCCTGACACTGTATGCCTAGCTCCTGATGTTAAACTTTTTTTTATCTTTTGCACTAAAACAATTTCTCATTCAAAACTTTCCACATTCTTTTTGTAATTTTTTTCCAATTAATGCATCACAGTTTTACATAGTGACTGATTAGCTTCCGTATAATCTGTAATTAATCTTCTGTGCATTGGTTTAGATTTCAGTTTGGCAGAATTATCTTGCAAGAAATTAACCGTTATAACCCCGTGATCACTGCACTTCAGCAGTGGTAAAACCTGACATGAAGTAACAGTCATTTCTTTAGGAACATGATGTCTGGGATGTTTTATTCCCTGGTAGGTGTGTTTTTACAATCTGAAGCAATTGTTCCTGAGCATACGTTGTGAATAATTTCCTTACTAAAGTTGTTGAATCAGTATTATTTCAGTCTGTTCTGGTAAATTTAAGTCCCAATCTACTATTATTCTTCCCTTCTGTCTTTCATGCAAGAAATGCATGAATTCCTCTAGGTCATCAGCACTTGACTTTGGTTCTCTGTACACGCCAACAATTGTTAATATGCTCCAGGGTTGTCTTTATTGTCAGTTACACAATCTGTAGTATTACCATAGACATGTCCCCATTTCATTACGTCAGTGTTTCCAATTTTTCATCATAAAACTTGTAATTGCATAAAATTTTATACAACAACTTTGTCTATGAAAAGGTTAGGACAGAACTTAGCATTGTGATCATCACAGGAACATTAACAGTAAGCTATTTTTTTTTTTTTGTTAAGGGAAATAAAATAGGAGATTCCACTTTTATAGAATACATGTTTCTCAAGAGAGTTAGGAGGTAGCACCTTATAATTTTGTGTCTTCTCTAATCCAATCCAATCACTTTTAACAGCAGAACTGGTATACTGCATGCAGCAGCAGCTGGGCACTTTGAGTCTTCCAGGTCCTAAAACCACCTCCTCTAGGTCCCATAATGCTCCACACCTCTCTTTCTCTCCACAGTTCATTAGACATGTTTCTGGCAAGCATCAAAAAGGCATTCCTACTCTCGTCATAGGTAAGTACTAGGCTATCTGCTCTTGCATGTCATTTTAAGCCTAGCCAATGTCACTTTTTGTGCATAAGTTAACCCATGCCATTTGGTTAGAGACTGACCTTGTCTACCCCCTGGTCGTTAATTACATATTACCCCTAATGGGATTAACTGGGTGCATACCATAGATAATTTGAGGGTACCAGTGCATGGGATAAAGCATTTAGGAGATGCCTCTGTAGTAGTACGGGGGCAGTCATGAGGTAAATTCTCTGTTTCCAATCCATAGATCTAAGTTGCGCTTGAATATTGTCAGGAATGAACTTTGTTTTATGTGGATGGGGAGTCTCTTCCAGAGCAGTGGGATCCTCTGTGAGATAAAGCTGCCCCTACAAATCATTCTGCTGATGTTTCAGAAGAGGTTTCCTTCTATAGAACTTAGTATTTCTGATACCATTTTGACTTGCTAATGTGCAATAAATCCATCAATATTAGGTCGGAGGATGCCTTGTATGCCAGGCACAGGTCACCTCTTAGCGATCTGTTATATGCAGAGTATAGTGACAGTCATTGGTGAATTTGGTAGCTTTTCCAAATAACTTTGATTTCTAGATGTCAGGCAAATCAGACCTTCTCAGTTTACTACTTTTTGGATAGCAATTCATAGAATTTAGTTTTTTGTTTTTTTTTTTGCTTGGTCCCACCAGGTCACTGTTTTGTCTTTGGCATTTTTTGAACTTGGTAGTTAAGTGATCCATTGACTTTGGACTTAGTTTATTCTTGGTTTTGTGGTGGTTCTCTGTAGCCATCCTTTTATGTTTCTGGTGTTATTAGTATAGGTTGCCTCAGGATTTAAAAAGTATATGAAATGTGGACGTAACATTCCCACTGAAGACACCCATACTTTATGAATGGTAAAAGATTTGGGAGTGCAACATCTGACAGCCAGTTGCAATATCTGTGACATATTTGGGTTCAGAACTTCAAAGAGAAGGAAAAGTAAATCACATTTAAATGGTTGATGCATAGTGCTTCTGTTTGTTTAATATCCAGAAAAAGACAAGCCACCAAAGTGATGTTTCCTATTCAGGAGTGTTAGAAATAGTAGTAGTACTACTACTAAGTTGTCTTTAATAGAAAGAAGGGTAAGTAGTATTAACACTGAAAAGGAGCTTTCAAAGTATTTAGTGAGAATCTAGACATTTTCCTGCATTCCTCCATGTCCCTAAGCAGAGTCTTTTCATGCTTATTGATTGGGACAAGATAATGAGGGCATTGGTCAGGACTCAAACGTTCTTAGGCATCCTGTCTTCTCCCTTTGTTTCCATGGGTGCAAGAAAAGATCCCCCTCCACCCAATCTTCTTCTGTTTCTTCCATGTGCCTGTTCAGAACTGGATTTGCCATCAAATTCGTGATGTTGGCCCCGAGTAACTTTGTCTTCAGCACTTGTATGCCTTTCTGCTCTGCTCACCTTCATACCAAGATTCTTTGTGCCAAGAGCTACTAAGGAACAAAGGTTTTACTCTAGAGATTTGGTGCTATTTTCAGCTCTGATGCCATCAGGGTCTTTGTTGGTCAGACACTTCGGCTTTTGAGTTTTTGGTACCAGTGCAATCTTCTGTCCTAGTGTCCACTTCATTGCCAAGACCTGATTGGCTTAAGTTGATGCCAACCACTTCAGCTTTGACACTGTCTCAGCCTTTGGTATCTTAATGCAAAGATCCACTGTTTCAATGACTGAAAGTTCATAAACATTGCAGAAGCAGTCCTTTGGTTGGCAAATACCTTTCTGGAGTTTGCACATTTGTGCCACTCCTGGACATTCCTCAAGCAGATGACTTGGCTCCAGTATCATTGGGAAAGCTGCCACAGTGCTAGAATGGAGGTAGCTGAATCAGATCCATCCTGTTACACTCGGACAATGCTTTTCCAGCTATCCCCTGAAAGAAGAGGTGCAAAATGAAGAACCTGGATGCTGATTTAGAAAAGGAGGTTCCCCCAGTGTAATAACCTGTGATGATACAAATTTGGGGAGATTTTAGAGGTAATGAGGTAGAGGAGAGTATTGCCAATTGATTATTTCTGGCCTTCCATGCTGTCTTGTGTCTTGGGTGGTTCCCCCTGCAAACCTTAATGTTTCATTCATTGTACAGAGAGCTTCTAAAGAACTAGATATGGTGGTACCTACCCTAGGAGCTGAAACAAGATCCTCAGTCATCCCAAGCCAAGGGTTGTGAGTGTTTGAGTATGGCTGCATTCGCTGATTCCATTATTGTGGCTGCTGCTGTACAAGAGCCCAAATTGTCAATCCCCCTGATAAGGAATCTCTAATGATAGACCATTTAGGTATGTACGTATGTGGGTGTGTCAGGTGCATTTTATATACAAGCTCTCAACTTTCTGACACACATGACTCATTTTCTGTATGACTTGGCAAAGAAAACTATAGAGAGATTGAAGAAAGTTGCCACTTGGAAGCCTATAGTTTAAGTTAAAATCCTAGATGGCAGCCCTTGCTAATATCATCTGTGTCTCTATATAACTGCTACCTAATGCAATAGATGGGGCAGTCATGTAGGTAAGTCAAGTGCTGCTATTCGACATCATGCCAGAATCAGGCACTTTAACGTTGCTGATAATTTTAGGGCATCCTTCACTAGTGCTCATTGCTATTTTGGCCCCAGGTGAAAAAAAAACTACAGGAGTGATCAGAATGAGAAGAGACTTGCAGCTGCTAGAGTAAACCTTTCTTTCCCTTAGAGTACTTTTTCTCATAACCACAGGAGTGCAACGTTTTAGTAGAAAAGGGTGCTGCAGCAGTTTCCAGGACAGACACTATCCTAGAGTCAGAGTTTGTCTGAAAAGGGGTCATCTCAAAAGGCCCTGAGAATGTGCCAGACTATCCATACTGCAGTCAGATTGGAGGTACATCTCCTTGCACTTTCTTGCGTAGGAGGCCATCATGCTGGATCAGAGAGAGAGAGAGAGTTTGTGCATCCAGAGGCTACAACATAACATTCATGTCCTTCCCAAGGTCTACCTCCAGGCCTCTTTCAGATATCTCACCCTGTCAATAGACAGCCATTTTAGAAGTACAGAATCTGACAGAGACACCCAAGCCAGAGCAGAGAGGGTCTGGAATCTATTCAAGATTCTTTTACTCCTCCCAGGAGGACAGAGGATCTCAGGCACATGTTAGACCTAAGCAGCCTATATCCATATGTAGAAGGCACAATCCCAACTGGTCACAGTACAGTTAGGATTTCTCTAAGAAGACTAAATATGCTTTCAGAATACATATCTCTATGTAAAGATAGCAAGGTATCCACGTAATTCATGCATTTTATGGTGGGGTAATCATTATCAGTTCAGGGTCCTTCCATTTGGTCTTACCACAGCCCCCAGCATGTTTATTAAATGTATGGTGGCTTTTACAACTCCTCTCAGGCTGAAAGAGACAAGAATTTTCCATTGTATATGGTTGGTTCTTAGTGAGTCATTGATCAGAGTAGGGCACTATGTAGTCCAGCTGTTCCAGTCCATGGGAATTTCATTGAAAACTGCAAAGTCACAGATGATGTCACTAGTGCAGTTTTTCATTGGCTGACACCTGGACACAAAAACCTATATTGCCAGACTTCTGCCAGATTCAGTTTTGAAGTGATAGCTGCTTCCTGCTGAAGAGTCCTAGGTCTCATGTCAGTGGCAATTTTATTATTCCATTTTGCCAGATAAAACTGAGTTCTTTATTGGACACTCAATGTTCAGTGGTCTCAGAATGTGGACACAATGTCTCTGCAGATTAGAATTTTATAGGTATGTCCTCAGTGTCTACTCTGGTTGTTTGCTTTCAAACAGTCTCTCTAAGGGCAGTTTCTCTAAGAGCAGTTCCTTTACTCTTCCCAAGTGTGACAGTAACCACAGGCATTTTGCCCTAGGGTAGGAGGCAATGCTTATGGCAGTAAGTGGAAAATTGGTCCCAAGAAGAGACCTTTGTGCACATTGCTATCGTTGAGATGAGGGTGGTCCTCATGTTTCAGGCAGTACAGGACCTCCTCCTTCAAGGTGTTGCTGCTATCCACTCTGAAAACACTGTGGTGGTTTGGTATGTTAACAAGCAACCTACTGCTATACCCTCTATTGTGAGGCCATGAGGTTATGGGAATGGCCCACATTGACTCATTTATTCCATAGCAATGCACATTTCTGGAGAAGTTCAGATGATGTAAACTGATGTACATGAGTTGTTCCTCCGTCAGTGGTGGATGCTTTCTCATCATTAACCCAATTTTTCCTGTTTTTTTACATGCAGTCATAGTGTCATATAGTGTAGCCATCTCTCTCAGATCAGTACTACTGTCTTACCTTCTTTGACAGTCCATCCATCTTTTTACTGGACATCTTTGTTTCCTCTTGCCTGTCCCAAATCAACTTCACCAAGATTGTCATATTTTTCTGCTTATGTGCCAAAACCACCATAATCTGTCTCTTTGACTAGTGGATGCTTTCTGCCACTGGAGAAAGCTGTGAGTTGTTTTCATCCCTGGACAACACTAGTTGCAGCAGCTAATTCTGCTGCACTCCCCAAATAAGAGCAACGTTTCTGGGGTGCTTTAGTCTTAGTGGCTTCCAGCTCTCCTTTTTTCTTCCCTCTGTATTCCCTTATAATGAATTTCTATAGACGGTACAAGGTCTAAGTCATTCTGATGGCCCCTTGCTGGTGCAGGCAAATGTGTTTCTCCCTCGCTGTGCCATCATTTTCTAGAGAAAACTCTTCTCCATGGATCCCTAAAGGACCTCCTGTCCTATCTGTGAGGCAAACCTCACAAAGAACCTTCAGTCCTTAAGAGTACCTACATAGTTTTTAGAGTTGTACTGATGGCCAGAGACCCAACTGACCCTCTCAGGGTGGTCCAGATCCTCACAGTTGCTTAGAAGCCCTCAACCAGAAATGTTTACGGTAATAAATAGGGAGCATTTTCATTATGTGCGACTAGTCAATGTTTCAGTCCCTGTTGCCCCTGATCCCAACAGTGGTGCAGTTTTTGACGCACAGTTTTGGCCAAGGTTCTAGTTTTTTTTTTTTTTTTTTTACAAAACACATTTAGCAGCAATTTCAGAATTTCATCGGGTTCTTCATTGTTCTTTTCTGGTATCTTTAAATGTTTGCAGGACCTTCCTGAAAACTGCTGATGTTCATGTTTCACTGTTGCAGTCATCACCTGTGGGGTTATCCCTGCTGTTGTAGCCCTCAGCCGGCCCGAATACCAGAGTCCGTGTTTTTCTGTGTTGGCTGCTGTCACTTGCTGTCTGACGTCAGGGGGTCAGTGCTGTGAAGGAAGGCAGCCAACGCCATTACATCAGTCTTTTTTGCCATGGAGCCCATAGCAGAAGCAGTTAGCAAGTGTGCTGGTCGGTCACTACCAGAGTTAGAATTACAGGTGAAAATGTCTAAAGCTATGTACCCTGTTGGGGATCCTTTTTTTCTTGAACTAACCGATGTCAGAAAAAGTTAACAATTTTCTCACATGTGGAAAGCAAATACCACACCAAGATTTCCATTCATACTGCATCACTTGTTTAGGCCCAGACCACAACGTCCCCCATTGCTGGTTTTGTACCCTCTTTAACGTGAGAACCATTCGTCGTAGAGCTCTTTTTGTAGCCAGGTATTTTTATCTTCTGTGTTTGCATTCCGAAGTGGCGTCCATCAGCCAACAATCCATAGACATTCTGAAAAAATGTAAGGAAAAAATATAGAGACTGACCACACAAGGCTGAGCCTTCTGACGACTCTATCGCTAAGCAGGTAGTCATTTCTCCGGAATTCAATGAGGTGCCTTCACAGCCCCTGATGCCCAATTCAATACCTTCGCAGGCCTCTACTGAGACCCTTTTGGAGTCCGGTATGCCACAGAAATCTTTGTCTTCCAAGCCTTTGATTGTCTCTGCCTTGGATGGGTCCGGAGCCATGATGCAGGCACCCTCTTCAGAGGAGGCTTTTTGCACTACCGAATCTAGACAAAAAAACGGCGTCTTCTCCTCTGACTACCATTTCTGTCAGACCGATGAATACTCTTAAGCCAAGAAGCAAGGCCACTCCTAGGAAAACTAGCTCTAGCTACCATTTTACCCCTGCTCCACCACCCTAGCCTCAGATGCTTAAAATGGTGGAGGAGCTTGTCACCCTTAGGGATAGTCAAGCCACACTTTCTGAATGGAAAAGGGAACCTTCCCCTGAAATACTGACAGAACAGGATTTCTGTGGAGTCTGATTATTCAGATTTTGAAGAGGAACAACCTCTTACTGCTTATGAGTATTCAGATGCAGAGGAATCCATTCCTTCTGCCTTCCCACCAGAAGATCTTTCTTTTGGGAAAAGCTTCACACCCGCAAGGAACATTTCCACTGGGAATCCCAGGACTTCCCTCAGTCTAAGAAAAGACTGAGAGTTTCAAGACCTGCCTCAGCACAGACCCTTGGCCATCCCCAGCTTAACTCCTGACGCCTTCCCAACTGCTCTGAAAAAACCTGACAAGTATTAGAGTACTGGATTCTCACAAATACCTGTACAGAAATCCTGCTGCAGACCCAGAGGTCATTACACAGGGACCAAAAGGAGCTAAGTCTAGTTCTGCAAAGAATCATACTCCTTCTGACAAGGACTCCAGAGCTCTGAACAGATTGGGTAAAAAAAAAAGTATACACTTCTGCTACTTTAGTTATCAGAGCACTCAACTGTCAGTTCCACATGTTAAAATATCAACAACACACTTTGGAACTATTAAAACAAAAGATTGCAACCTTTCCTGACTGTGCCAATTCAAAAGAGTTAGCAGATTTACTGCACTCTACTTGCCAAGTGGCTAAACACTCTTTACACTGTGGATATGATGCCGTAGAAGCTTCAAGCAAGACAGCAGTGTCAGGATCTGTCATTAGGAGACATGCATGGTTGAAGGAACAGCCTCTCCCTGATCATGTCAAATCTAAATTACTTGATGCACCTTTGGATAAGGACCACTTGTTTGGAGTAAAAGCAGAAGAGGTGCTTAAAAAGATGGAAGACAAAGCAAAATCTATGCAAACAGTAAAAAATTTCCTTCTGGTACAACCTCCTGGATTCAGCAGGAATTTTCCCTCAAAAAACTGGTCCTTTCCTGCACATTCGCAGACAGGGGCAAGGTAAACCCCACAAGGACAGACCACCTAGACTCCTATCCCAGGGACAGCAGAGAACCAAACAGTGGACAACTTCCATCCCCAAGGTTGGGAGTTCTAAGCCCATCCCACTATGGCAAAAACCCTCAATGACTTCCTCCCCCTGCCCTCTTTTCACTCGCCAAAAACTAGGAGGAAGGCTCTCCCTCTGCAAAGAGAATTGGCTTTCTGTATCAAATGACCAATGGGTCCTAAAGATAATTTCTTAGGGATGCAAATTCTGCTTCAACAAACTTCCAGTTCCAAAAGGTACCCAGACTTGCGTTCAAATCAGTGGGCAGGGGCATTGAAACAAGTCCAAACTCTCATATCCCAAGGGGCAGTAGAACCTGTCCCCTCAGATAAAACAGGCAAAGGCTTTTATGCCAGACTTTTCCTTGTTCCCACAAAAGAGGGAACTTGGCACCCCATCCTGGATCTATCCTTTCTGAACACCTTCCTGGTGGTCCCCAGATTCTGAATGCTAATTTTGCAGCAGCTGCTGCCTATGTTGACAGCAAATGCCTGGTTAGTTACCCTAGATCTAAAAGATGCCTGCCTCCACATCCCAATAAGGGAATCCTGCAGGAAATTCCATCGCTTCAGAGCAGGCTCACAACACTTTGTTCTCTATGCTACCCTTTGGATTATCTACTGCTCCCAGGGTCTTCACCAAATGCTTAGCCCCGGCCATAGCCTTTTGCAGACAGAAAAATATACAAATTTACCCTTATCTGGATGACTGCCTCATTCAGACAGATTGCAGAGAAAAGCTCCTCAAGGACCACCTCTTTGTCAAAACCCTCCAAACTTCCTTAGGGGCTACCATCAACTAGAAGAAATAAAGGCAAACACCCTCCAGGAAGATCATTTTCTTGGGGGCACTGCTGGACACAGCATCCCCAATGGCCTTCCTGTCACCAGAATAACAAAGCTTGCCTGCTTCTCCGTTTTACCCAGCTGGCTTCCAGAAGTCACCTCACTGCGAGGAAGTTCCTGCAAGCCTTGGGGTACATGGCATATTGCATTCTTCTAATTCCTCTGGCCAGGCTTCACATGAGAAAAATTCAGTGGTACCTAAAGAACCTCTGGTGTCAGCACTCTCAGCCTCTAGAGACCTCTCTACCTCTGATCCCTTGCATAAGGGTCATGTTACTCTGGTGGGCAGGAGCCTGTGACCAGAACAAGGGTCTTCCTTAGCCCAACTGGGCAGACCATTACCACCGACAACTCAGACATAGCTTGGGGTGCTCACCTAGGAGGCAGGTGCACCCAAGGTCTTTGGGATGCCCGGCACCTTCCTTTACACGTCAGCCAGAAGGAAATGATTGCAGTACAAAAGGCTCTGACATCCATCAAACCCCATCACAAGCCAGGGGTTCTCCTTATGAAAACAGACAACACCACAGTAATGTGGTACATCAACAAACAGGGAGGTACCCCATCTTACCCTCTGTGCAGGCTAGCCATGAACCTCTGGCTGGCAGCCTCTTCCATGGGACTAGACCTGATAGCACAATACCTACCAGGGATGAACACCACCCTGGAAGAACACTTACGCAGAAGCTTACTGGACCCCCACAAATGGCAGCTCCACAGAAAAAAATCTTTTTACAAATCACTCAGGCGTGGGGGACTCCAGAGGTGGATCTTTTTGCTTCGCATCCCAACCATCAGCTGAAAAAATTCTGTACTAGGGAGTATCACCACCTAGCATGGAAGGTGGATGTCTTGACCTTCCTGTGGAACACCCTGTTTGTGTATGCATTCCCTCCTCTGCCTCTTACCCCCAGGGTGCTGATCAAAATAAGGGTGGAGAGATCAAAGTCCATCCTCATTGATCCAGATTGGCTCAAACAACATTGGTACCCCTTACTGCACAGCACCCTGAACTTACAGCCTCCCAGGCAACTCCCCCTGATCTCGGACCTCTTAACTTGGGGGTGGGTGTTACACCTAGACTCCCAAACTATCAGCATGGCTAATACTTTAAAGGCAAACAGGTCCTAGACATTATCACAGAGGCCAGAAGGCTCAGCACCAGAAAATATTATCCAGGAAAATGATAAAGATTCTGCTCCTGGAGCCAGTCCAGAGGGGGGGGGGGCGTACCTCACAACAAACTAGCAGAGCTACTTAGTAGTGGCCTCTCCTTTTCCTCTATTAAAATCCATGGCTAAGCCATTTCAGTTCATTTTGATACAGAACAGCCCCTGTTTTCCCATCCTTTGATTAAACAGTTCCTCAGAGGGGCTTCTAATAGTATACCTCTCAGAAAGCCACCCACTCCAGCCTGGGACCAGAATTATGTTTTGGAAAAACTAACTTTACCACCCTTCGTTCCTGCTTCAGCAGAACTAAGATACCTCTCCTGGAAGACTGCTTTTCTCTTAGCTATCACCTCAGCCAAGAAGGGTTTCAGAACTTCAGTCTCTGATGGCCATTGAGCCCTTCATCATCTTCCATGCAGACAGGGTCTCCCTGAGGACTAATCCCTTCTTTATGCCCAAGGTGGTATCTAATGCAAGTCTCAGCCATGCCATACATCTACCCACCTTCTTTTCTAATCCTCAAAACAAGGGGGAAAGAATTCTGCACTCACTGGACATGCACAGACAGCTCAGATACTGTCTGGACCATTTTAAACCCTTCAGGAAAACAGACCAACTTCTTGTCAGCTTTACACTAACCAGGGGTAGAGGGGAAGCCCATCTCCAAACAAACCATTTCCAAATGGATATCACACTGTATCCATTTCTGCTACAGTTGGCATGGGAACCCCCCAAAGTCTATTCAAACCCATTCCACTAGAGCAGCCTCCACTTCCTCAGCATTCTCAGAGGAGTTCCCACCAGGGACATCCTGGAAGCTGCCACCTGGACTTTTTCCCATACCTTTACCAAGCATTACCACCTACCTCTATTTTTTAAGGATAGGTCAGGGTTTGCCTCTTCAGATATTCTTCGTGTTTCACTGTTGCAGTCATCACATTTGGGCTATCCCTGCCAGGGTAGCCCTCGGCCGGCCTGAATACCAGAGGCTTAGTATTGCTGCTTCGGTTGCTGTCGCTTCAGGACTGACATCAGGTCATCGGTAGTATAAAGTAAGGCAGCCGACGCGATTTCATCAGTCTTTCTTGCCGAGGAGCCTGAAGCAGAAGCAGTTGGCACGAGTGCCGGTCGGCCGCTACCCGAGTTTCATCTTCCAAACTGAAGCTGAAGTCTTCTAAAGCTAAGTACCCTGTTGGGAATTCCTTTTTCTTGCTCTAATTGATGTCAGAAAAAAGTTAACAATTGTCTCACCTGTGAAAAGCAAAAAAATACCACACCGAGACTTTCATTCTTACTGCGTTACTTGCTTAGGCCCATACCACGATATCCCTCGCTGTCGCTTTTGTGCTTTGTTCAGTGCTAGAACTATACGCCCTCGGGTCCTTATTGTAGCTAGATATTTTTGCTCTCAGTCCTCGAATTCCGATATGGCTTCAGTAGTCCATCCGACAGCAGATCTTCCGAAAAATCATAAGGATAAAGATAGAGACAGACCGCACAGGTCCAAACCTACAGATGACGCTTCCATTAAGCTAATCGTCAGTTTGGTCCTCAGTGAGGCACTTTCACAGCCCATAATGCCTGCTTCTGTGGATTCGCAGGCTGCTACTGAGACCCTTTCGGAGTCTGGTATGCTGCAAAACTCTTCTTCGAATAAGGATCCTGCGATTGTCTCTACCTTGGATGGGTCTGGAGCCACTGAGCAGGCACCGCCTTCCGAGGAAGTACTTCGCACTACAGATTCTCGACACAAACCGACTTCTTTCGCATCTACTGTTCTTTCGAAATCTACCAGGTTTCTAAGGCCCAGAGTACGAACCACTCCCAAGAAACTGATGACCCAATCTCAGGCACCTGCTTCCTTGCCTCGGTCTCAAATGCTTAAAATGGTAGAAGACCTTATAATTCTGTTCAGGGGAAGCCAAGCTACCCCTTCTAAAAGAAAGAGAGATCTGTCCCCAGTAGTTTTATCTGAACAGGAGTCTGATGACTCTGATGCATCTGAATATGAAGACATGCAGCCCCTCTCTGCTTATGAGGATTCTGATGCAGTGGAATCCATTCCTTCAGCCTCTCCACCTGAGGACTTTTCCTTTGGGGAAACCCTTCATACTTTAAGGGAGCATTTCCAATGTGAATGTCAGGACTACCCTCCGTCGAAAGAGAGACTCAGAGAATTCTTAGATCTTCCACAGCACAGACCCCTGGCCATTCCTCCTGTCCTGGATGTTCTGGATGATGTTTTCCTGGAAATTTAGTTTGACTCCTGACACCCTCCCTCCTGCTCCCAGAAAACCTGAAAGGTATTACAGAGTCCCCGACTCACAAATTTCTCTTCAAAAATCCTACCACTGACCCTGAGGTTATTTCTCAAGGGCCTAAAGGAATTAAAGCAACTACAGCTAAGAATACCACCCCCTCAGATAAGGATTCCCAAGCACTAGACAGATGGGGTAAAAAAAAGTATACATCTCTGCTACTCTTGCTATCAGAGCACTAAATTGTCAGTTCCATATGCTAAAATTTCAGCAACATACCATGGAACTCCTCAAACAAAAAATATCCTTTCCTGCTTGTGCAGAAAACAGAGTTAATGCACTCTGCAAGTCGAATAACTAAGCACACCTTACACTGGTTTTGACACTCTAGAGGGCAGCAGTCACCGGTTCTGTCCTTAGAGAAGGCATGCTTGGCTTCAGGAACAGCCCTTGCCAGACCATGTCAAATCTAAATTATTGGATGCACCCTTACACAAAGACAATTTATTTGGCACCAAGGCAGAGGAGGTCTTAAAAAAGATGGAAGAAAAAGCTAAATCTATGCAGACAGTTAAGGATTTCCTATTGGTCCTGCCAGACAGGTTCAGTAGGCATTGCCCCTCTAAGCACTGGTCCTTTCCTGCCCCCTCCAGGTCAGTTCAGCCCAGACCCCCAGACAGCAGCCACAGGGAATGCAGAGATCAAAGCAATGGAGTTCCTCCACTTCTAAACCAGGGAGTGGAAAGCCACCCTCTCATGATAAGAACTCACAATGACTCTCTACTTGCACCCCCTCCCTCTTCCCACCTACACTTGCCCCAGGAGGAAAACTATCCTTCCATGCAAGCACCTGGGCCACCATTACCAACGACCACTGGGTCCTCAAAATAGTGTCCCAGGGATACAAATTCTCTTTCCACACACTCCAAACCCCAAAAGGGTTCCCGGATCTTCCTTCAAGCCAGTGGGCAAAGGCAAAAAAAAAAAGCAAGTCCTTTCCCTGCTCTCTCTGAGGGCAATAGAGCATGTTCCTACAGAACAGATAGGTCAAGGTTTCTACTCCAGACTTTTCCTGGTACCCAGAAAAGAGGGCACCTGGCTCGCCATCCACGATCTATCCATTCTAAACACCTTCCTGGTGATAAAATTCAAAATGCTCACCCTCCAGCAACTACTACCTATGCTGTCCAAGAATGCTTGGCTAGCCACCCTAGACCTAAAAGAGGCCTACCTCCACATCCCAATCAGGGAATCATGCAGGAAATATCTATGTTTCAGGGCAGGATCTCTGCACTTTCAGTTCTCTGGGCTTCCCTTTGGCTTATCAACTGCTCACAGAGTTTTCACCAAATGTCTGGCTCCTGCCATTGCTTTTTGCAGGCAAAGAAATATACAAATTTACCTATACTTAGACGACTGCGTGATTCAGGCAGACAGGAAAAGCTGCTCAAGCACCTGGCCTTTGTAAAGTCCCTACTGCCCTTCCCAGGGTACACTATCAACGAAAAGAAATCCAAACTAATGCTCACCCAAAGGATTATATTCCTGGGAGCAATCCTGGACACCGCATCCCTGATGGCATTCCTTACACCAGAAAAACAAACTTACCTGACAGCCTACTTCTCTCAACTAGTCACCAGAACCCAGTTATCCGCAAGGAAAATCCTGCAAGCTCTGGGATTCATGGCATCTTGCATTCTACTCATTCCATATGCCAGACTGCATATGAGGAAACTTTAATGGTACCTAAAAAGCCTTTGGTGTCAACACTGTCAAGACCTGGAAACTCTTATACCAATGATACTTTGCCTAAGGACAGATTTTCTTTGGTGGGCAGCAGCATGCTCCCACAACAAGGAACTACCTTTCTCACCACCACAGACGTGTCAGACTATGTCTGAGGTGCACACCTAGACAGCAGGTGCATACAGGGCCAATGCCTACAGCAAGTATATCTGCACATCAGCCAAAACGAGATGTTAGCTGTCCAGCATGCATTGACAGCTTTCAAGCCCTTTCTCTCCCCATGGGCTCTACTGATCAAAACAGATAACACCACTGTGATGTGGTATATCAACAAGCAGGGAGGGACTCACTCCTATCCTCTATGCAGGCTCACCATGACCCTTTGGCACACAGCCTCAACCATGCAATAACACATGTTAGCACAATTCCTGCCAGGCTCTCTAAACTCTCTGGCAGATAACTTAAGCAGAAAAGACCCACACAAGTGGCAGCTAGACCAAAGAACCTTCACCCTAATAACTCAGAAATAGGGCACCCCGAAGGTTGACCTCTTTGCTTCCCACTCCAACCATCAGCTCAGCAGATTCTGCACCAGAGAGCCTCACTGCAAGGCCTGGAAAGTGGATGATCCTATCCTTCCTCCTAGGTCAACCTCTCGGTCTATGCATTTCCCCCACTACCTCTCATTATCAAAATAAGAGAGGAAAAAACATGGACAATTCTGATTGCTCCAGACTGGCCTCGCCAGCACTGGTACCCACTGCTGTGCAGCCTGTCCTCACTGCCACCATGGCATCTCCCTCAGACCCCAACCCTCCTGACCCAGAGGGAAGGAGAATTCATGCATCCCCAATTGCAGACCCTCAGTTTGACAGCATGGCTTATTCCCTGACCACTGATCAAGCTGCCAATCTCAGTAAACAGGTTGATCAGTGGTCAGGGAATAAGCCATGACCACTGATCAAGCTGCCAATCTCAGTAAACAGGTTCTAGATGTTATACACGAGGCTAGATGCCCTAGCACTAGAAAGTCTTATGCTGACAAATGGAAATGTTTCTGCACCTGGATTCAGGCTAAGGGAGCCGATATGGCATAGCCTTCCCTACCTGTCATCCTAGATTTTCCTAGCTGACCTGCTTCACAGTGGTCTCTCCTTTTCCTCTATTAAAATTCATGCCTCTGCTATCTCTGCTCATTTCAACACTGAGCAACCTCTTTTCTCACACCCACTCATCAAACAGTTTCTAAGAGGGGCTAGCAACTTGAGGCCTCCCAGAAGAGCACCTACCCCAGCTTGGGACCTAAACTTTGTGTTGGAAAAGCTCACCTTTTCCCCCTTTGAACCAGCATCTTCAGCAGAGCTAAAGTTTCTCTCCTGGAAGACAGCCTTGCTTCTGGCCATCACTTTAGCCAGACGAGTATCCGAGCTACAAGCTTCATCATCTTCCATGCTGACAGGGTGTCCCTCAGGACTAACCTATCCTTCATGCCCAAAGTGGTGTCCAGTGTGGCTCTCAACCAATCCATTCATCTGCCCACCTTTTTCCCCTAATCCACAAAGCAAAGGGGAAAGGATCCTGCACACTCTAGATGTGCACAGACAGCTCAGATTCTACCTAGACAGGACTAAATCATTCAGAAAGACTGATCAGTTGCTAGTCAGCTTTGCTGCAGGTGCAGAGGGCAAAGCCATATCCAAACAAACCATTTTCAAATGGATAGCACACTGCATCCATTTGTGTTACAAGCAACACTGGAAACCTCCCCCTAAGGGGGTCAGGACTCACTCTACCAGAGCAGCCTCCACGTCTGCAGTTTTCCTCAGAGGAGTCCCCAGCAGGGATATCCTGGAGGCTGCCACGTGGACATCTGTTCACACCTTCGCCAAGCATTACCACATGTCTGTCTTCTCCAAATCCAGGACAGGCTTTGCCACTGCAGTCTTGCAGGGCATCCTAGCTAGCCCCTAGTCTTCTTGACTGCCTCCACCCTTTTCCTCAGCTTTCGGAATCAACCTAATTGTGATGACTGCAACAGTGAAATACGAAGAACATAGTACAGTTATGTACACTTTCCATAAATGTAGATGTTTGAGTGTATTTACTGTTGCAGTCCTGGTTTCCCTCCTTCCATCCCCCTTTTCTTCTGTCTCTCTCTCCTTACAAGGAACTTTATGGTATTTAATTTCTACTGGTGGGGGTTCTTCCACCATATCCTGGCTTTTACTTGAGGGCTCCTGACAGGGCAAGAAAAACTGATGTAATGGTGTCGGCTGCCTTATTTTATACTACTGATGACCTGACGTCAGTCCTGAAGCGACAACAACCGATGCAGAAATACTGAGCCTCTGGTATTTGGGCTGTCCGAGAGCTACCCTGGGAGGGATAACCCAAATGTGATGACTGCAACAGTTAATACATTCAAACATCTACATTTATGGTAAGTGTACACAACTGTACTTTCTGCAGGGCATGCTGACCCATTCCTAGGTCTCTCACTAATCCTACCACCCCTCTCCTCAGCTTTGGCAATACTCCCACAGGTGATGACTGCAACAGTGAAACATGAAGAACATAGTACAGTTGTGTACTCTTACCATAAATGTAGATGTCCGAGTGTATTCACTGTTGCAGTCCTGGTTTCCCACCCTCCTTCTCTCTTGTATCTTCTTTTGTTTGAGTAGACATAAATTTTTAATGGTGACTTTTAGCCGCCAGGACCTCTTCACTATATTTACTTGGGCCTCTGACTGGTTAGGGCAAGGAAAACTGATGTAATGGCATCAGCTGCCTTCCTTTATAGCACTGACACCCTGACATCAGCCAGCAAGCGACAGCAGCCTGCACAGAAAAACATTGACTTTGGTATTTGGGCCGGCCGAGGTCTACCACTGCCGGGATAACCCCACAGGTGATGACTGCAACAGTGAATACACTTGAACATCTACATTTATGGTAAGTGTACACAACTGTACTTTTTTTTTTAAAGCTCCCTCTCAGTGAATCAGTTCTCCTTTGGGACTTGAAGTTTGTTAGAAAACCTAATTCTGCCTCCGTTTGAACATGCAGCTAAATGTGATCTTAAATTCCTACCTTTGCGGACTCTCTTGTTAAAAGCAGTTACATCAGCCAGAAGCATTTTGGTACTTCAAGCCATTTCTTCTGAAAACTCCTATATCTTATTCTTTCACAAAAATTGTGTTTGTTTATGCATGAACAATACTGCACCAAAGGAAGCCATAGAAGTTGAAGTGATTAGTAACACTTTGTGTTCTGGCTTTGTTTTGCTTGTGTTGCAATAGTATTACTTACTATAGAGGTAAGTGTTTTCTTAGGTGGAATTATTTCCTAACTGAAACTGTCAAGATAGAGCTTTCATTGACATTTCAAAACTTATTTTTCTGTGAAACTTCACCCACAGCATGTCATTTTAGGAAACCATCTTAAAGTACAGATGGAAATTTTGAAGCATGGTATCCTTTACGCTCACAGCATGATGTCAAATATTGAAACATGACAGGCCTTTTTAAATACAGATGACTATAACAGGGTAAAAATGTAAATATATTCACAATGTTTTGTAATCTCACCAGTTTTGCACTTGGTTTTGTACTACATTTTTTTTTTTCAGAAATAAAATTCAAATTTCATAAGAAGAATTTAATTAATGCTCCAAATTTCACTCCAATACCCAAGAGCAACTGCATGTGTAAAACAACTCGAGAGAGACATTTCATAGCTAATTTTCAAAATCCATACAATTTACTACCTTATATTAAATGTTAAACAACTATTTCTCTGACAGATTTTGGTTCTGCTTTTTTGGCTTTATTATTGTTAAATTCATACAAATGTATAACTTTGTACCTATTTTATGTTGCTTATTATCTTTTATTGTTAATGATTGTTTTAATTCTTGTAATTCTTGTAATTGGAGCTTTTCTCCCCGGGCCTCTACTGAAAACGGATATTTGTCCAGCTAGACTAGCCCGGTCACCAAATGTAAAATAAATAAAAAAATAAATAAAAATATTCATGGTGGTGGTGCTGTGGTAGCGTTGTCACCTCACAGTAAGACGCTGTCCAGTTCAAATCTCAGCTAGAGCGTCTTCTGTGTGGAGACCATGCGTGAATGGGCATACCTTCGTTGAAGGTTGTGCATCAGGGCTGGCAACTCGGCGCGTAAAAATCAACTGCCAATCATTAGCGGACCGGAGTCCCGCTGTGGCGACCCCTAACTGGGAAAAGCCGAAAGACACAACAACATACAATTTACTACCTTCCTCCCCTACATGCCAAACAAAAACACTTTACTCATACACCGACTGCTGCCACTCAAAGCATTAACAAAAGCAGCAGTGCACCAAAGTAGACCGTTGATAACTGTGACCACAAAACAAAAGTAATGCAGTCACAATTTAAAATATATATATATATATATATATATATATATATATATATATATGTATATATAATATGCGCTACGGAATCCTGAAGCCCAAAATCCTGAAAACACACAGGATACCAAGACTCACTATATTCCAGCACAAGTACATAAAGAAACAAAACACAAACTATATTACTACTCTCCAAGTATAGTAAGCCTTCGCTTTTCCACACCTGTACATAAATATATCAACTCCAAGATTACACTTAGTGTAGTGAAGTGCAATCTTGGAGTTGATATATTTAAGTAGCAGGGGGTGTGGGGGGTGCAGGGGGGCTTGCCCCCTTGCGTATAATTGAAGGGTAATGTTTCTGTATGTACTTGTGTCGGAATGTAGTGAGTGTTGGTATTCTGTGTGTTTTCAAGATTTTGTGTTTTCAGTATTTTGAACTGTCAGGATTTTGGGCTTTCAGGATTCTGTAGTGCTCCTATATATATATATATATATATATATAGATATATATATAGATATATATATATATATATATATATATATATATATATATATATATAAATAAATTTGTGTGTTTGTATATACATGTATATATAATTTAATTTAGTAATCAGTGGCTAAATAAATTCATTATATCCTAGCAGAACACAAACTATTTGTGGTTTCACAAACACCTTTCACTCTGGTATGGAGAAGGCCATACCGCCTCAACATCCAAATCAGTGTCCTATGAACTTCCTTCTGAAATGAAATCAGGGTCATCCTTGTGAGAATTCCAAACATCAGAAATTATACCAGCAACTTGGACATTACTGCTATCGCTAGGGAAAACAACCCAGTCCTCAGAATTGATTTCATGAACTGAACTGACAGCATTAATTGAATCCCTTATATTCTAGCAGCATCAATTGAATCCCTTATATTCTATAGAGAATTATGTGGGGGTGTAGGCTCATACAGTGAAATAAGAACAGAAAAAGGGAAAATCATTGCAGACAATGAAACAGTTATGGTAAAACCACAGAAAGGAGGAATTACAACAGTAAAACAACTATGAGGGTAAGAAAGGCAACAAATCACTTTAAACTTAGCAAGTCTGTTAATCTTTCAGTATTCTTCTATCAGTACTGCAGTCAGTGGGAATGTTTGTTACACTGGATGAATGTTAACCAATTAAGATTTTGTCTCAACAGAAATAGAGATTTGCTTGGCTTTCTGTCTCCTTTGTGACAGGCAGAGTAGGTCAGAAAATATTTAAGGTTACCTTTTCCAGGTGGCTTTCAGACTATAGTAACTACTGTTACACTAAGTGTAACAACTGTGTAATGCACCAAAAGCACATTTTGCCAGGGCCATAGATCCTTCATAAGTTTTTCCAGGAGTTATTCTATTGATAATTGTGCAGCTAAAACATGGGCTTCTCTGCACACCTTTTGTAAGCTGGATGTGATCTCAAGGTCCAAATTGACCTTCGGAGCTGTCATACTTTGTGATCTTCTACCATGATGCCACATGAGGAGAAGCTGGAGAATGTCCTGTTGAAGTAAATGGACTGGATCCTGTAAAAATGCAACAGTTATGTATTTGCATTGCATTATATCTTCATAATTCATGTCCATTCACTTCAGCATACCTGACCAGTATCCCTCTGCTTAGAGAAAGTTTCCCATGGGATAGGGTCTGGTTGTGGTTGAAAAGAAGACCAACTCTATTTGAAAAAGATAGGTATGTAGTATTATGGGAGCTATGGAGGAGCATACTCTTCTTGCTGTTGAATTGAGTAGATGTGGAAGATTGAACAGTAAGTGCATAGCATTCGTTTCCTTATACTTCAGTGTGTAAGCTGCCATAATTTTTACTAGGAGACTGCTATAGTAAAAGACAGTGTCGAGTCACTGTTTCTTACTTCATGAAGTCAAATGTTTGCAAAAACTAACATAGAAATAATCTGTGCAGATCAAGAAAAATATACTTCTCCCTGGACCGAGACCTTGCCGTGGTGGAGAGGCTTGTGTGTCCCAGTGATCCTCAAGGCTATGTCGTCTGGAGTTTTATACTCCTGGCAGGGTCACCCATGACGAACAGGCTTGAGGTGAGGTTCCAGACTAAGAGCGGTCCAATCTCCAATGTTCTGTGCAGGTGGGCCGGGTAGACGTACAAGATAGAATTCACTGGTTATGAAAGGTAGATGGGGCTGTCTAGTTGTCTCAGATCTTCTGTGCCACTGGTTTTCTGTGTTCCAGGTTGTGACGTTTGTGATTACTGTTGAGAGAGCATCAACTTCCTGACATTAGAGGAAGCATATAAGCTTCTGTTATAGAATAAGTTATCCATACAAGTCTACTTTCTTGTGCTGTGTTAATCTACTTAGAACAAAGAATGGGGCAGTGAGACAAGTCTTAGTTGTGAATATGCATGTAAGTAGCAGTAATTTGCTGGTTGTTTGGCATCTGGAATTTGGTAAGTATAGTTAACTAGTAGCTTCTGCCTGACTGAGCAGTACTTACTTTTTATGTCTACATATGTGGAGGAGGGAGGAGTGCCCGAAACATAGAGTGCTGGATACTCTTGCACTGCAGGATCACTGTTGGCAACACTAGAATGTCTGTCTTGTTGCTTTTACTGTATATAAGGACATTGATACTCCATAAACCTTCGTTGGCAAAATTCATGAATAGTACTTGAAACAAAATTAGTGCCTGTACATGTATATAAAATATGATGATAGCCTAAAACTTTGTAGACGGTATTGGTGAATTTTAACTTCCTGTCTAGGTCCTCAGTTTATGCATTACCAGAGTGACTGCCAGTGTTCTTCACGTTGGTTCAAAAATGAACCTGTTTAACACCCAGGGTAAGACTAAAAAGGTGGGTACCAGCACTTTAGCTTTGTAATACATATTTATATCCTTCATTGTTGTCCTCATGAAAAGTTGCCTTGCCATTGGAAGTTCTTAAGGCATATGTCTTTGACCTCTATTATGCTGATGGCAAATCACTTTTATAAAGATCCAGAATGAAGCCCAGTTGTGCTAGATGATCATTGGATGGTTTCATTGTTACAGTCCCAATCTTGGGGAACTTCTGTATGCTGAGGTCTGACTTCTGGCCAGGCTTTAAGCTTGGGCACCCTTCACCCACAGCCAGACTGGCATCTCCCTTGCCTCAGATGTCTACAATTAGCTGGTATGAAGGTGTCATATGCTTGGACATATTTATTTCTTTCTTCCTTTCACTGCATTCACAGTGCACCGAGAAAGACATTTTAGTCCTTAGGCCAAGACCATGACTTAGGAGCAAGTATATAAGTATATCTTTGTGGGTTTCTTTATAATTTTTTTTTTTTTTTGTAATGTCTGCTAAATTCTTTGTAGTAGAAATTGTAGATGGCTGTGTGGTGCTCCATGCAGAGGTCTTGGGTTTGCCATGCACTGCCAAGACTAAGTGCGCCTGTAAAAGACATATATTTAAAGACCAAAACTGTCAGTGTGTATATTGCCTTTTGATGCATCTCCAGACCTTATTTTTCTTGCTTGTTTCACAGGAATGGGGTAGGATGACAAAGGAATTTTTGCAGTTTCTTCAACTTTTGTGATCTAATCCGGATAAGCCTTCTGTACAGAATGTGAGGATGTAGGAGAGGATCTAGACTATTGATATAAGATGTTCTGAGCTTTGCCTTGCAACAGAGACAGTGGGGACACCTTGTTCTCTAACTTATCACCAGAGGGAATCTGTCCTTCCGAGATAAGCCCATGAAGCCTTAGCTCTCCAGAAAAGGGCCATGGAAATTCTGGTGAATGGGCCTCCAAAACTAGCTGCTATTATACTCTAGTCCGAAAAACACTCCTGGGTGTCTTTGAGTCTTCTAGCTTGGAGCAGTCTCCCAACCTTCTGCCCATAAGGGACCTGACCAAGTTTACAAGGTTTGGTCTCCTTGTAAATTCCTGTTGAAAAAAAATCTTTTGGAGACCCTGATGTAAGGTTTCTGGAGTATGCTAAGAGAGCTAGATTGGCTGTAGAACCCATTACACTCACATATGATGAGAGTAGATTGCTAGTAAGGTATGTCAGAAGGTGCAATGCCCTTCTATTCCACGTTGTAGTATTCTTTACATATGAGAAATCCTTCGCCCAAGCGACCAGACGTCTGGCCAGCATACAACAGTTTTTAGCTACTGCAAGGTACATGGGACATTGCACGTATGTGCTGACAGCATCAGCCATAAAAGGACATCCGCACATACAATCCTCAGAACTTTCCTGCTGCCATTTGGAACGCTTGACTCGTTCATCGGTCTGCTGCCTGGTTCTGTTGGTTGCTGCCAGCTTTCAGATAAGTGCCGTGTTGGGAATTTTTTTCTTTGCTACTGACTTTTGTATTTAGTTGATGTCATCCCAGAAGGGCAATTGGAAGGCAGATTCCACATAAAGACGGTGACAATCTTTGTTTTTTCTGCCCAGACCCCAGTCATGACCACTCTTGTTCCATTTGTCAGATCTTTGTCCCTAAAACCGTACATAGCCGACTTTTGGCTCTGAATCTTTATTTAGAGAATCAGCGACTTGATCATCTGGCTAAGGATATTATGGATTATTCTGGAGTCCTTTAGCTGAACTGATTTTGAAGAAGAAGGTTAGCAAGCCTAGGCCTGAATCCTCTTTAGCTGTGTCTCTTTCCACCAACATATCCCTTGAAGTTAGTGAAGACCTGGCATTATGTTCGGTGGTTGGGTCAGGTTCTTCGGTGGGTGCCTCATCAGAAGCCATTAAGGAATCCAATCTAGGCGCATCCTCAAAGGCAGTGCAGACGTCCATTTTGGAAGGAGAAGGAGAACCACGGCTTATTGTGCTAGAGGGTCCTAGGGACGTACTTCCCAGATTCCAGAGTCTGTTGCAGATGTTAGGCTCAGGTCTTTCCATATCTCATAGGTTCATACTAGGCTATCTGCCCAAGGGCATTTATAAGCCTAGCCCATAGTTATGTGGCTTTCGCCACCCCTTTATGTTGAAGAAAACTATGCCTATTATTTTGCTGTGCCTCTGTCAAGCAGTGACACTGAAGTAATCCCTGGGGTATATCTGCGATCTCCCATCCATTGGTCAAGATTCCTCTTGAACAAGGCCAGTGAGGTGCTCTGCCTCACATGTACCGGGATTTTGTTCCACAGCATAGGGAGTCTCTGGGTGATGAATCTGTCCCTCCAGCATGTTCTATTAATAACCGTGTCAAGGTTTAAGTCTCCGCCTTGTGGTTCTGAGGGATCTAGATTTTTTGAGGTGAAGCATATTCATCAAATCTGGGTTTGACATGGCCTTATATGTCAGGCACAGGTCACCTCTGAGCAAGTGGTATGCGACTGAATAGAGCTGGAGTTCTTTCATTCGGGCAGCATAAGACATATTTTTGAGACCCTTTATCCTTTTGGTGAGGAACTTTTGGGGCCTTTCCAACTTCTGCAGGTGTCGGGTCAGATACATTCCGAATGGGGCATTGTACTCAATCATAGGTCTAATGAGTGATGAGTACAGGGGGACGATGACCTCCCTTGATCTAGATGTGAATCCCTTCATGATCAGGTGGGCAATGTAGAAGGTTTTCCTAACTACTTTGGCAACATGAGTGTCAAACGAAAGGTTACTGTCAACCTGGGTCCCTAGATCCCTGATGACTTCTTCTGTGCTCAGTGGATTGCCACCTATATGGTAGCTAGGGGTAACCTTGTTTTTCCCGAAGGGTATGACTATGCATTTCTTGGCGTTTAACTTTAGGCCATGGCTCTGGCACCAGTTATCTGTTTCTGTAAGGCCCTTCTGAAGGATATCTGTGTCAGATGTGTTTTCGACTGTGGCGCCCAGTTTGCAGTCATCTGCAAACTTTTTCAGCCATAACCCTCCTGTGTTTGCTTGTACTTCAGAAAAGTAGATGCCGAACATCTGTAGAACATCATATAGAAATGCACATTAAGAAAAAACAGATACTCTCAAGCCCCTTCATCTCCTCAGTCTGACTGGGATATTTTCTCTCAGGGGCTGAATAAGACTTTGATGGCTTTGAAGCCTTCCTCTGTTTCTGTTCCTTCTTTTCACATCCTCTTCTGTTCAGAGAGTTAGGGAATAGGTATTTGATGATGTTGATGATTCTTCCCCTGATGAGGATTCCTTAGCATATTTTACACAAATTGCTTCCCCTTTAGAGTATTCCTTTCCAGAGGAGAGGAGTCCAGTAGGGAGATATCCAGTAGAAGAGATTTCTTTTGGAGAGACAGGTTAATAAAATGAGGGAATGATTCAAATGGGACTGCTCACAGATTTCTGAAGAGCAAAAAGGGTATTGCAACCTTTTATAGATGGAAGTTCCTTCCCCTTCTGCTGTGCCTCCCATTTTGCCTGCTTTCTTGGATGCTTTCACTTTCTCTTCTAAAGCCCCTGAGTCTCATACTGCTGTTCTAAAGAGGCCAAACAGGTTGTACAAGGTGCCGGATGACTGCAAGTAAGTGTCTTTCAGCTAATCCAGCAGTTGGTTCCATTGCTTCATATAAGTCATCCAGGTTGCCTCCTTCTTCTAAACTACTGTCCTCTGATAAGGAGAGTAAAATTCTGGAAAGACTTGATAAAAAAGTTTATACTTCTTCCACATTAGCCATCAGAGCTATGAAATACCACACTTGTATATCCAGGTTTTCATTGGCCCTCCCTTCTCAGGCACTTGCTCAACTTCCAGATTCTGACATTAAGAACCAGGTTATGTCTCTTTTAGCAGCAGCTTCTCACATGGCTAGACATTCTGTTAAGTGCAGTTATGGTGCTGTTGAGGCATCATCAAGAGCAACTGTAGTAGGTTCTGTACTTTAGAAGGCACTCTTGGTTGAGGCTTCAACCATTGCCAGACATTGAAGTAAAATTGTTGGATGCATTTCTAGATTTGTTTCTGCAGCTACAGGCTTAGTTAAGGCCTTGCAAGACAAGGGAAGGGAACTTCAAGATTTGAAACACCTTTTTTTCTCCTGTTCCAGAATTCCACAGGAATTTTCCTACAAAAACATCCTTTGTTGGAAGACCAGCACACCCATCTTCCTCCTCAGTTTCTTCTTCTAGACCTAAAAAGACTGCTAGGAGACTTTGACAATCTAAGACTGCTAGCTCTAATAGTACCATCCTTCCACATACTGTCTTTACAGACTGTTTCCCCTCACTCTTACATGGCTTCTCTAGACATCGGAGGTGCATATCTTCACATCCCCATCCACCCTTTTTACAGGAAATTTTTACATTTCTGTGCAGCTTCTTTGCACTTTCAGTTCTTTGCCTTGCCTTTTGGACCTTCGACTGCCCCAAGGGTATTCACAAAGTGTTTGGCCCCTGTGATTGCTTTTCTAAGGGTCAAGGGTATTTAGGTATATCCATTCCCGGGCAATCTTCTTTTTCTGGCTCCTCTGTCAGAACAGCTGACTCAGAATCTGCAGTTTGCCATCCTTTTCCTACAAAGTCTAGGGTTCACCATAAATTGCAAAAAACCTTCCCTGTCCCCTTCTCAGGATCAAATCTTTTTTAAGCTGCAAGTTCAGAACAGATCTTATTATGGCTTCTCTTCCAACAAACAAGATTCTGTCCCTCAACCTTCTGCCTCTCTCCTCCATCATAGCCAGGGATTTTCTGAGACTTCTGGGTTTCATGGCATCCACAATATCCATGCTGCCTCTTGTAAAACTCCACATGAGGAAGTTTCAGTGGTACCCAAAATCAGTTTGGATGCAGCATGCTCACCCTGTGGAGTTTGTGATCCCTCTTCTCCCATGCCTAAAAAACAAGCTTCTTTGGTGGGTTCAACTTCTTGCTCTGAATGCAGGACTTCCTTTTTATCTGTCCCTGTCTGCTCAACAGTTGTTCACAGATGCCTCAGACACAAGTTGGGGGGAAGCATTTGCTTTAAAGAAGATACAGGGCCTTTGGTGTCTTTCTCAAATGAAAGAGTATATCAACATCAATAAAATGAGAGCTCTTATTCTAGCTCTGCAGGCCTTTCATCCTGTCTTTCAACCAAGTCCTCTGAAAGTGTTTACGGACAACACCGGAGTTTTCTGGTATGTCAACAAGCAGGGGTGGGGGGTTAGCAGTTCAGTACAAGGTGACCCTTCAGGCAGTGTATATCCCATCCGCTCAAAATATTGTGGCAGACACATTAAGCAGATCCATGACTCGATCCAATAAATGGATGCTTCACAGGGATGTGTTTCTGGACTTAGTCCACTGGTGGGATACACCTCTTCTGGATCTGTTTGCCTCCCCTCTGAAAGACAACTTCCTCTATTTTGTGCCACACTCCCACATCTTGTGGCTTAGAAGGTGGGCGCCCCATCTTTTTCATGGAAGGAGCTGTTTCTTTATGCATCCCCCCCTTTCCTGTCATTCAAAAAATCCTGCTGAAGATTCAAAAGGGCAAGCCAAATATCTTGCTGGTGACTCTCTCTTGTCCAAGACAGCATCGGTTTCCTCCTCTTCTGCATTTCGCCAAGGGCAAGCATCACAGGTTACCTCACAGAGTGGGCCTGCTCTCCCAAGACAAGGGTTCTCTGTTTCATCCACATTTGTCAGCCCTACAACTGACCCTGTGGGTGATCTTCTGATTCCTTTCACATCTTTTTCACAGGACATGCTTAGAGTTTTGTAGGAGGCCAGGAAGGCCAGTACTGGAAAATGCTACTTATCCAAATGGAAGAGGTTTTCAATCTTGTCTTTCATGAAATCTGGATCCACTTTCAGTGGGTGTTCCAGTGGTTCTTTCTTGTGCGAGTAATACTGGTTTGGCTTATTCATCAGTGAAAGTTCACTTGTCAGCTACTTCTGCATGTCTGCCATTAACTCCACCTTTGGCTTCCAGATTGGAAGTAAAACTTTTTCTTAAAGGCAACTTATTGGGATTTGAAGTATGTTTTAGAGATGCTTACTGTGGCCCATTTTGAACCTGTAGTCTCAGCATCTTTAAAGTTTTGTACTTGGAAAACAGTCCTTCTGTTGGCTTTAACCTCTGCTAGGAGAGTTTCTGAGATTCAAGTTTGAAACTCTTCTACTTTCCTGGTTTTCCACAAGGATAGGGTCTCTCTGCATACCAGTTCTTCTTTTATGCCCAACATGTTGACTGAATTGTGTCAGACTAAAGCTGTCCGAGAGTCTGATCAGCTATTTGTTTCTTTCTATCACAAGGCTCTGAGTTCACCTGTCTCTAAACAGACAATTTCTTCTTGGATTTCTAAGGCAATTTTGTTTTGTTATGATTTCCATGGTAAGACACTCTGTGCTCCTGTTAAGGCTCACTCCACTAGGTCTGTGGCATCCACAGGTGCATTCTTTAAAGGCCTGGATACTAACTGTATTTTAGAGGTTGATACGTGGTCTTCTGTGCATACTAAACATTACAAGTTGGACACCATTTCTAGATCTAGAGCAGGGTTTGTTAGAGCCATTCTCCATGGCTTTGTGGAAAGCTCTTCTGTTCTAAGCTCCCCTGCTCCTTCCTCTTCCCAGGGTTCCTTCTAAGCTTTGTCATTCTCCCATATGTAAAGAATACTACAACATTGAAAGTAAGGATGTATAATAGTTGTGTAAAACCTTAGAATAACCATAGATGTCCTTCTCTTCTATGTTGTAGTATTCTCTCCCTCCATCCTTCCCCCCATATCTTGTTTATTTTGCATTCTTGGCATTTTATTGCTCCTTAGGTCTGGTGTTCCTTCTGGGGCATTACAATTCTGAGGATTGTATGCGAGGATGACCTTTTATGGCTAACGTCAGCACATATGTTCAACATCCCACATATTTTGCAGTAGCTAAAAGTTGTATTCTGGCCGGATGTCTGGTCACTTGGGTGGAGCACTTGACATATGTAAAGAATACTGCAACTTAGAAGAGAAGGACATCTATGGTTATGGTAAGATTTTACATAATTATTCTTTCTTCAGCTTCCCTGGCCTTTACAGCCTGTATCCAAACTCATATTATTAAATATCAAGAACATACCCTCAAGCAAGTACTGGAAAGTTTGGAGGCATGTAAGACAAAGATAGGAAAGTTACTTTGCGCTGCCATGTTCAGACCTCAATACAGTTAGGTAAGCTATAAAATGAGTATGATTCTGTAGCTGCTTCTGAGACTCCTACTACTGGTCAGTTCTTACAAAATATCCTTGATTTAAGGACATGTTCCCCATCTGAATCTATGAAGATGCAGTTTTTCAGTTCTCCCCTCAATGGAGGGCTGCTCTTCAAACCTCATCATGTAGTGTGTTTAAGAAGTTGAAGGATAAGTGGAAGACCATGGAGTCTGTATAGCTTGTGTTCAGTAGTTCCTCTGTACCTAATACAGAAAGAATTACCCCTTTAAATAGGGGCCATTCTACTGGAGGCAAGGAAAAGGAAAGTAACCCAAAGGTAGAATGTCCTAATGAAAAATAAATTGACATAAAGATGAGGTGGTCAGGATAACAGGGCCATTCTGTTAATAGGGACCAGCTGTAACTACAACAGTCCCTTTCCTCTCCAACCCCAAAAATCCCACCTGACCCTTTTTTTTTCTTCCCAGTTAAGGCCAACAATATGGAGCAGGTTAGTCACTTGCTGTCTTCAGTGGTCTGAAATCCAGTTAATATCCCACCAGACAACCAAGAAAAATGCAACATATCCCACTATCCTGGGTCAGTAATCAAGGAGCTTCAGTCCTCACTACAGACTCCAGTGTGAGGCTAACATTTAAACAAGAGTAATATTCCATAATTTCCCCTAAGAGCATAACAGGAACACTGTGTATAGCCTGGGACTGGACTATATACTTCTGTCCACCCCTAATGTAACTCCTTATTACACACTCCAGAGCCATGTGTCTCAGTTTAAGACCTCTGATAAACTCTCACTTAAATTAAATCTCACACATCCAAGCAATTCTGGGAAAGCCTGACACAGATTTCCATCTGTGTCCCTTCCCCAAAAGATCATGGTAATGCTGCCACCAAATCAGTGTGTCTTCATGCCCCTTTAAAGGGGTGTCCAATTATGAAAATTAAATATTAAAACAAATGGTAACAAATGACCTTAGCAGCCAGGCTTTTGGAGTGGCCAGGAAGTTATCAAGACAAGTATAAGCACTCTCAAATCACTGAAGAAAACACTGAGTGACCAGCCACAATGTAAGTTAATAAAATATTTAATAATGAGTAAAATGATTGAAAGTATAAAAGAGTAATTCCCAGTAGACAAACAGAGCTCAATCACCAGGAAAATGAAATTAATACTGTAAGATAGAAATCCAGCATTCAGAAAAACTCTTAACTGATCTAACTGATTAGTTATAATTTCCTAACTAAAGAACACTGTCCCTGATCTAAACTAAATTACTACAACAGAACAAAGGTGAGCTTACAGTTGTTGGTGACTCATTTTGGGTATCCACTGCACAGTACATCTGTGAACTGCAACAGGCTGTTATAACTGACAACTAATTTCTGTAACTGACATCTGTCTTCAGCAGGCTCTTTAACGGAGTAGTTTGTCATAACTATTCCAGTTGTAATTTTCATTTCATATTTTGAAAATCAACCAACAGTTGTTTTCTAAAACTGTCCTTCGGCGTCTGACAGTAACACACAGCAACTGTCAACATTCCGATGACATCATCTGCAGATCAGCTGAATCTGAGATAGTTTGCCTTTATAAGCTTTCTTCTCTCAACGTTCACAGTTAGAAATCAAAGAACTCTGTTCAAGTCTTTAAAACATTCTGTACAAATAGATCATAAATTAACATGTAATAACCTGTTTACAATATCATAGCTAGTCATGCTGGTATATAATACACAGGTTAATCTGAAATTGTGTGCAAAAACTTCAGCCAGACATGCTAGCACAGATGACAGTCTCTCACATGTGGTTCACCATAACCGCAGACCGGTGTGTTTTAAGTATTATATCCAGGGGGTACAACCTCTAGGTTATATTGTATCTTAAAAAGGGGGAGTCCCTGAAATCCAGTGAATCAAAACAGGTAAAACTTGTTCCTGAGGATGTACTAGCCCAAGAGACCTAGAAAAGGTATATTTAGGTCAGGAAACATAATTTTTAAACCAGACCCATTTTGATCCAGTTAAAAACAACTTTTAAAGTCCCACACTTAAGACGTTAACTGTCAGTATTGTACACTGGCACTAGGATGACTTTCCCTGTTGATGCGACCCCCAATTCCATTGTACAAAATGGAAGAAAAGGGTTTCAGGCCTATGCTGGTTGTTACCCATGCTAAGCTCCCATGCTTTCCTAGTGAACCTAGATCTCAGACATGCCTATCTATATATTCCAGAGAGAGAGAGATTATATTTATGGAAGGGAATTGCAGTTTGTTTACAGCTGTGCCATGACTTTGGGATTAGTACAGTGCAGAAGCAATGGCGTCCACTGCCTGATCCAAACCAAATCCTTGGAGGAAATGTGAAGGGCACTGAAATGCAGAGGACAGTATACACCATAGTATTGTGCAAACTAGAGTACACCTTCAGCCTGCAAAAAGTCAAATATTGCACCCCACTAGAAGACTGCATTTCTAGGCACGCTCAGAGACACCAAGGCCTGTAGGGCCTTCCTGACAGTGGTCAAGGTAGAATCCCTGACTGTATTCTTGTCAGATACTACAGCTGAGACTTAATGGAATTCCAGACAGGCTTTTCAATATTTTGGGTCACATGGTCTCCACCATCCTGATGGTTTTATTGGCCAGACTTTACATGAGGAAATTATCATGGATCAGTCACTGAGAAACATCTGAGGCCAGCAGTTTTAGCCTCTGAGGATAGCGACTCTGGTGTTACCATGTGTCAGGAGACAGTTGAACAGCTAGGTTGACCATTTTCAAAGAAACAAGGGTATTCCTTTCAAGCAAACCAGACCTTTCACTACAGATGCCTCACATCAAGCCTTTAAGATCTTTACAGGTCTTAAAGTGCAGGGCACCTGGTGTCCAGTGAAAAGCAAAATGCATATAAATTTAAAGGAACTGCTAACAATACATTGTGGTGTAGAAGCCTTCAAAACTGTCTGGCACCGGGATCTCAGAAGAGTCATGGACAATACCACAAACTATGACATTGGTAAAGACTATGAAACATTATTACAAAATGAACATCTCCCTAAGTGATAAATCAACAAGCAAGGGGAGAACACACCATATTTATGGAGACTAGCCATGCAGACCTGATATTGGGTCCTAAAATTCAGTCTGCTTGTGACTGCAGCTTACATTCCCTTGAGAACTCAACTGCAGACCAAATAATCATGACCTTTGTAGACCCACACTAGTAGATGCTGCAAGGGAAAACTTCTTGGAACTGGCAAACAAGTAGGATGTTCCACAGGTAGTCCTTTTTTGCTTCACTGAGCAAAAAAAAAAAAAAAAAATTGAACAAATTCTGCTCCAGAGCTCCTCATAATAAAGTTTGAGCTGTGGATGCATTCTCCGTAAATTGCAGAGGTCCATTTCTGTATGTTTTCCCTCTTTCCTTTGTTTCCCAAGGTGGTCAAGAAAGTGAAGTAGTAAGGGCCAGAAATTATTCTTTGTTTTGGGGCATGGCAGTGGGAGGAGAGTCTAGAAGGTCAACATTTTGAATTTGAGGACCAACTGGAACTTTAATCTGGACAAATCCAAAATGGGCCTCCAAGGGCCATCTTTTCTCAAAACTAAGAAGAGCCTTTAGTAGCATTTTTTTCCTTCCTCTTCCTTGGGAATCACTTCAGCTTTTGTTTTAAGCTAATATTAATTGCAAAATGAATGCAGTAAGGTGTTCTTGGTCTGATGGGACCCTTGGTATTCCTTTGCCAAGTGGTTTGCACTTGAACTCTAAATCATACCCTTTTGTAGCAATTCCTTGCATACATGTGTTGTGATTGCCTTCCTTTCTTCAACTGAGGCAGTCACTCGTCCTTCAAGGTGATGTATAGGTTTTGAGACTGGTGTAATGTTTGGAAGGGTGGAAAGAGTAGTCTAGGGTATTCACAGTTGCTGCACTGGGGACTCCCGGCCTCCCCTTGGGATCTTGTCATTGTTCTTTATGAAAGGGCCTTTTCTCTTTTCTTGATTTCTGAAAAAGAGAGCTTGCTGGGTTAATTCCATGGAAGGGAGAAACACGTACCTGTGTCCATTACCTCCCCAGTTCCTGAACTATTCATTTGCATATGGACCAGATCGTAGTTATATGTCCAAGAGGGGATTCAAAAGCTTGGCTTTGATGTCTGCAGCAAGTGATGGAGTGCATTGCCATGCATGTCTTTGTAAAACTGTCCCAGTGGCACCTGCCTTACATGCTGTATCAGTAGCATCATTGAAACACACAACTCCATGCTTACCTAATTGGTTGGCTGTGTGAATATATTGCACAAATGATGTGTTGGGGTCCTCCCATTTGTGGTAAAATGTTGCAATATCTGTTTTAAGATGTGCTTCACAATACAAGAATTACAGTTCATTGTTGTAAGTGCCAAAGTGGCAGAAGTAAAAGTCGTTTTTCATAACTTTCCAAGAGTCTCCTTTCCTTGTTTGGTAATGTTTTTCTTTCAGAAAATAGATTTATACCATTTCTAACCCACAAAGAGTGTGTCAGGATCTGCCATTGGATTATTTTATTTATATAGGAAACCTTCTAGGTGATGAAGGTTGGGAGTCTGGGTCCTGATAACTGGTCTCATAAATATCTCTTAAGGCTCCTTGCAAGAACTTACTACTACATGTTTTGAGGGGATTATAGCCTAATAATTCAGAAGCTGTCTTCTGGGCATCAGATCCCTCAGCAGCCTAACACTTTGTGATGCTCAAGTCCAAGCTATCCTCAGAGGTGTGGTCATCAGATGGAGTATGTAGGCCTATTGTATCCTCTGGCAATGTTGTACGCAGGTGGGAAGATGGTCTGTGACCTGTAATTTAGGTCCCCCTTCTTGGTGATATCCAATTTAATTTGTATATAACTAGAATGGGTAGTGCATCCCTTTAACATTTTTAGGGATGTTTACCTAATTTTAGCAATCTGTCATAGTCTGACTACCAGCTTTCTAGAAGTGTTAAGAATCCTTGGACTAGAGAGATAAACTGGGTAGGGGAGAGGGACATATACTCTATATAGAGTCTTAGACATTGGCCCAATGTCTAGTCTTTGGGCCATATATATTTGAGTAGTTATCAAAAATAAGCAGTGGTAAGCCCTTTTTCCCCTGCTTGATCAAGAGGTGTCCATCTGATAGCAGAGAGGGATAGTCACTATGCAAAGTTTCTGCTTTTCATTCAGCCCAGTTTGATGATTGGTAAAGTCCAAATAGCTCTAAGAGAAAAGGGTACCATATCAAATACTATAAAGAAAACTTCACTGTGCTCTTGCATTTGTAGCCTAGCCAGATGTAGTCCAGTGAATGAGTGATCCAGCCATGCAGCAAGAAAGAACTGAAGATGGTCAACCATAAATACTGCGATATGGGGAAATCTGGAGGTCAAGAGATGTAAGTTCTGTATTGAGAGGAATAGGATAGGCTCTGAAACTCTGGCAGACATAGGACTCCACTTGTGGCAAAGATCACTGATGTAATGACTGAAGCAGTGATTATACTCAAGCTACCCATTTACCCTAACTGAAGGTGCAAGTGTACTTTCTGCCACTAAATTCCAACTAGTAATGGGCAAACCTTTTCTGCAGCCATAGCATGGAGATCTGATGCATTGTTGGTGATCTTTCACCCACTCTAGTCTGTCCACTTTGATTGTAGGAGAATATGACCGTATTTCCATTCACGCACTTGTATGCCAGGTACTGTGTATGTGAAGGAGGCTGTGGGAGTCCAAGTACCAGAAAAGCATACCTAGCTAAATGGAGATTTTCCCCTAAGGTACCAAAGGATGAATATGTGCTTCAAACTGATAGATATGTCTACAGTTCTTCAGTATCTGAGAAGTTTTTCACTGCTTTAGCATATACATCGGTAAAAGTACACCTTCCAGACATGACAGCTTGCCTGCCCTAAGACTTCCGACAGCATCAAGACAATGCAGGCAATTTCTGAAGGACATCATCTTGTCATATCCTCCCAGGCAAACTCCCTTGTCCAGTCTGGGACCTGAATTTCACATTGGAATGCTGACTTTGCATCCGTTTGAAACAGGTGTTTCTGAAAATCTGAAGTACTTATCTTGAATCTTAGAAGTACAGTACTAATTGCAGTGATCTCAGCCAGGAGAGCCTGTGAACCCAGACCATGCTGAATAAATAACCATTCCTCATGTTCAGTGGTTACAGGGTTATCGTGTGCACTAATCTCTCTTTCATGTCTAAGGTAACCACAGAGATGTCACCAAGCTGAGCTTTCCAGTTAAAGGTATTTTGTCTGCACTTAAAAACAAAGGAAAAGGATCCTGTACTGCTAAGATGGGTGCAGGCAATTGAGGTGCTGTCTAGGCAGAATTAAAGAATCAAAAGTTCAGAACAACTCTTTAGCATTTGCTAAAAGTGAAAAGGATTGCCTGTGCCCAAGCAGACCCTCCACAAAATGGATAGAAAATGTTATTACTTGCTGCTTCAAGTACCGAGGAAAACCTTTCTTAGCTAAATTAGATCAAACACTCCAAAGACTACAGTAATTTTTTAGTTAAACATGCTTTTACTACACATGACAATAAAAATTGACATACACAGTAATATTAAAGGGAGCAAACCATGTTAACATGTCCCATTATTTTTCATACAGTATACATTTTAGCAGTTTTCATTCACTCCAATATTCCAAAAATTGCTCAGTTCCTAATTTCTCAAAGTCCATACGATCTCCTCCTAAGCACTATTCTACAGGTTGTTCCCACAAATTCCATGTAATTTGCTCCTCCCCTTTTTCTACAGGTCCCACTTCCAGTTTTTATCATTGTTATAATATTCAGTACTTCGGTTACAGTTAGTGCCGATTTTGATGTCCATGTTCTGGAAGTTTTTTTTTTTTTTGCAGTCAGTAGCATTAAGCTTAGTAAGGCCTTCCTGTATCTGGGCAATTCACATCCTATATTCCAGCTCAGAAGAATCATTTCCTTAGTTGCAACCTTTTCTCCTAGAACATTTCTGACAAATTATTCTGTAGGGAATTTTTAAAATCTGCCAACCCGTTGCATTCCCAAAAATACATGTTCCAAATTGTCAGCTGGTTTTCCATCACACCTCCATCATTTTCTGTGTGCCTGAAGAAAAATTCTTTGAAGTCTGCATAGGGTTTAGAAATAGTCATGCAAACACTTCCAAGCAAAAATCCTAAACCTTCTGGACTTGCATAATTAAGAGACCAACAGATGTCCTCCCATTGTTCTTTTGTATAGTGCCTTTCCATTCTCACTTCCTAATCTCCAATCAATTCTTGTACTTGCCATGCAATATTTATGTGCCCTATTAATTTCCCATTTTTTTAGCAGCAGCTTGTGTTCTTCACTCAACTAAAAACACTAACCGTGCTGGTCTTTCATTTAACAATCTCTTGTCCCTTTCTCTTTGCCTGTACATTCTCTGTCCCTGGTAGGGAAAGCAGTCTATAACCTGCAGTCCAACTTTTGCTTAGCTTCATCCCATTCTCTCTTTCCTTTTGTAGTTATGACCCCCCAAAACCTTGATTCCTTTGCTGATTGCTAACACTGCCTTCTTGAAAAGTATTATGGCATAGAATATTTTAGAGGCAACTAACTGGTACTTGTTTATGCTTTTTCCAAACATAAAATGGACCTCATTTCCTAGGATTAAGGTAGGGGTTTCCTCTGGCATCTTGAAGGGCATTCTGCTTTCATCATTTGTGATGCATGGGTTGTCCATTCTAACTGTCTTTTGTAGGGTTGTGACCGAAACAGTGAACTACATTTTGAACATAGTACAGTCATGTGATCAGTACCATAATTGTAAGTGTTTGAATGTGGTTTCGTCTGCGAATCTGAGTCCTAAGCACCATCTCCTTTAAGCCTGAGGGCTTCATGGGCAGGGTTTGATTCATATTCCTTCTGTTTTTTCCTTTTTATCATAGTACTTTTCCATGCCTTCTCTTTCTGCCTAAGCTCAATTGCTCAGGTTGGGCAGGAGGGTATGTTCTCCCTACAACATTACCAAAGAACATGGGCATTTTGTTTAACACACTATCTTGGCACACATACCAGTCCTGAATAGAAAGGAGGCAAGAAAGAACCAAATATGGCAAGGTTCATGTCTTCTTTATAGTAGATTACATGGACATCTGCCTGTCCAAAATGGAATGGTGCTGAACTGTGAAAGTCAGACCTAAGCATGCAGCAGAAGTAGTTAAGATTTTGGCTGCAGCAGTGGCCACATTCAGACTTCTACAGTTATGGCAACTTGACTACACAACTGAACTACCTTATTTATTTATTTTCTTGGGGGGTGCAGTTTTTTTAATACTTTGATTATATTTCCAGGCTCAGGCATCTGCATTAGTTTTATACTTGCATCAGTTCTACCCATCAGAACCTGTCAATGTCCTCATTGTCATCATCACGTATATAGCAAATGGTTTCACATGTCTTGCCACCACAAAATGGTGTTTAGCAGTTCTATTTATTTGTAGAGGATCATTCTTCCTCCCATAAAAAGCATTAAAAAAGACATGAAAATTTTTAATCTGGATTAGTGATAACCAATGTAGAATCAGCTGCCACAATTAGTCATCCCAGTCTGTCAAATGTTTTGATGAATACTCTTTGTAAGGCTTGTTGCTGCATTATCACTCCTGACTTGTAGGAATTGCTCTACAGGTGGATGCCTGGTCATCTAGCCAGACTTCTAGATATCCACACACACACAAGGCTATGGTCTGCCATACCATAGACATCAGTAAGAGCATATGATATAAAGGAGAAAGGTGTTTGCTCCATCTTCATTGTTTTTTTTTCTTTTCTGCTGCATGAGTGATTGGAAAATTTTTTGGGGCGTGGTTATTTTTGTACATTTATATTTACCTGTTGGACCCTTATTTCTGGGAGAGTTCTCTGATGCATCCCCAAGTAGGGCTTGTGACCAACAGATATTCACCAAAAGGATTTTCACTTTCTTTGACCATTTTCCCTTGGTCTTTCTCATAAACCCCATACTTCATTTATAATCTGTCTCCGTTTCTCTCTCACTACAGGAGTAGTATTTGCTGCCTTCAAGTGTGCTGTTGTAATCCCTTTCCTGAAAGTATCTACACCTGATTAACTTGAATGAGTGCAGGCCCATTTACAGGCTTTGTCCTATAGCAAAAATATTTGAAAAACTTTTATATAAACATATTTTCAAATATTGTTCAAGTCAGTTCCACAAAGCAAAAAATGAAAATTCCGAAAAACCGGGCTAAACTTCTATACCAAGTGACTTACCAAAAGAAACTAAATCTGTAAAAAAAAACAATTCAACAGTCTCATGAATCTTGGTCAATAAGGTCGAAATCGCCATAGAGTGCAGCATGAACCACTCAGCCACTAGCAAAGCAAATCCAAAACACATGGCATACTAAAAATAAATTTAAATAAAGCTAGAAAACACGTTTCCCATTCTTCATCAGTAGGTTTCCGAGACTGTCTATGGTGATTTATCATGCCGCATCTGTTTTTTTTTTTACTTACCTCTATGGTGTAAAGGGCTCACTTTTTAGGTTATAGCTTAGTTCTTTTACTTTTAAGCGGTTTATTTTTTACTTTGACTGACTTGTTGAAATCACGACAGCAAGTATACTGTACTCATTTATTATTTTGTTTTGTTGTATTTTATAAGTCTTGTTTATTATCAGGCTAACAGAGTGTAGTGAGCATTATTCTTTGTTTTTATATTTTCAAATATGTAAAGAGTTTTGGACTTCTGTCTGATTGTTAGCATGGCTTCTGCAATGCCTTTAGCATCACAGCAGCAGTCACAGCAACAGGCATAGTCTATAGCAATGTAAATGAAGGGCTTATCACTGCTGCGTTTTTTGTGGATACGACTAGAGCTTTCAAGACATTAATCTACAGTCTTGTAAACAAACTGAGTAAACTGAATTTTGGGGTCAACAGTTATATGGTTTAAAAGCTAACTTGCTGATAGAACTTTCAGTTCTTTGATAAAGGAGCAATTAATATTGGTGTCCCCCAGGGATGAATGCTAAGAACCCTTCTTTTTTCACTTTTCAAAAATCTTACCCATGACCATCCAGATGTAGGTGTCATTATATACTGATATTTTACTCAGTGAAAGCCACAAAGTCTAGAATTTCAACACAAAACTCCAAAAAAGTTTAAGTGACTTAAACATGTTTTTTCCTCACAGCACAGATGCATGCTTAACACACTGGACAGCAAGTAGCTAGAAATGGTTCTTCCCAAACTTAATAGCCTACCAGCAAAAACCCTACAGTCCCTATACAGTACTTAAAGGGAGAGTGTCAAGATTTTCTCCAGCTCTCATTGTTTTGATTAAGCTGGTAGATCATGTGATCCCATTGTTTACATTTAGGCAGCTTTTAGGCTCTGGGCTCAGGTTTCAATACCTTGGGGGAAGGGTAATTTAACACTTCAGGAAATGTTAACAGTTTCCTCTGTGTGCTCTTTTATTTACAGCCCCATTGTGATTGGAAAGCCTTATCACTTTACTTTGAAATGTAGAGAAGAAGTTCTTATATGAGCTACAGTTTTTTTTCCATATTTCACTTTGTAGGCAGATGCAAATGTGAGTTTTTAAAAATATTTTCTGCAACACAGTTGCTTGGTAGTTTGGATGTATATCTAATGGGAAAAGATGTACTGGATGTTTACTGCTCATTGATGAGCTTTTTACGTAATGTCCCCTTCAGTTTATTGCTGTGCAGAGTCCTACTGCTGTTTGTTATATGAGAAAAGGGCTCCATGATTATGTCCTTAGATGAGCAGTACAGGATGCATTACTGCTGGTGGAGGAGGAATAATCAGAATGTGACAAAAAAGAAACATTGTTACATTATAAGCACTCAACAGCTAAGTCAGATTTCAGTAGTAGGCATGTGGAAAAGACAGACTATTGTTCCACATTGCTAAAAAATATCCTTGGTCCTGATGTACAAACAGTGTTTCAGGGAGGTCATCTGTAAAACCTGTTCAGCTTGGGTACCACCCAGAAAGAAACAAAGCCCAAGTTTGTTCCGAATTAGTACTTAATGGTACCACTCACACTGAGCCTGTTGACTTAGCCAACCTGCTAGCTGAAAAATTCAGTGCAAACTTCACCTCCCCCTGTCGCCCACCCAAAGGCCCAGTAGACATCCCCAATACTTGTCTCACACCTCACATCTCTGTAGATCAAGTGTTAAAGGCCCTATCCAAGGCAAAGAACACAGCTTCCATGGGACCTGACTGTATCCCAGGCTGTATGCTGCACTATCTCCAGCAAAGACTAGCTTTGCCATTGAGCACCCTATTCAACCACAGTCTAATTACAGGCATCATTCCAGTAAAGTGGAGAACTGCCATTGTCATCCCCTTGCACAAAGGTGGTGCCACTGCTGATCCGGGAAATTATCATCCCATTAGCTTCACAAGTCTGATGTGTAAAGCCATGGAGTGTAATATTATGGATCTCATAAACAAGGACATAGGCAATCTCCAAACACTTGACCCCACCAATTTGGATACTTCAGGGGTAGATCTTGTCTGTTGAACTTGGTTGGCTTCTTTAAGACTGTCACCAAGGCCCTGGATGAGGGATAGTCAATGCATACAGTTTACCTTGACTTGGCCAAGACCTTTGACACAATCCCTCACTCGGGCATAGGTTCATAGGTGTGTACTAGGCTAATGGCCCTGGAGCCTTTACAAGCCTAGCCCACAGGACTACCCTGGCATTGTACCACCTGACCTTAGTTCCCAGTGCCTCTGTCGAGTAAAGCCACTGGAGTGATCCTGGGGTGAATTTTCTATTTCCCATTCACTCATCAAGTTTTCTCTTGAAGAGGGCCATTGAGGTGCTCTGCTTGACATGTATGGGAAGTCTATTCCATAGCATGGTTAGTCTCTGGGTTATGAACCTGTCCATCCAGCATGTTTTGTTGATTGTGGCAATGAGGTTGAGGTCTCTGGAGCGTGTGGTGTGGAGGGATTGGGATTTCTTTAGATGTAGCATTTCTAACAGAGCTGGGTCAGACATGGCTTTGTAAGTAAAGCAGAGATTGCCTCTAAGTAGGCAATATGAGACAGAATAGTTGAAGTTTTTTTAAGTCTGTCCATATAGGACAAATGTTTAAGGCCTAGGATCCTCTTTGTGAAGTACTTTTGCTGCCTCCAGTTGTTGCAGGTGTTTAGTGAGGTACATGCCAAATGGGACATGATGCAGCATGGAAAAGTTAACACAACTTGGTGTTAATCCCTATCTTGTCAGATGGCTGGTCAACTGGCTCATCAATAGGACCCACAAGGTCAAAACAGGCACCACAACCTCTGACAGCAGACCTGTCACTAGTGGTGCTCCCCAGAGATCTGTCCTGGGACCCCTGCTGTTTGGCATCTACATCTCAGAGGTCCAGGCAAAGACAAAGGGCCTGTGGCTGACCAAGTTTGTGGATGACTGTAAGTTGGGTGCTGTCATTGACTCCCCAAATGATGTTAACATACTGCAAGAGGGTCTCACAGCTACAAATAACTGGTGGCAAAGTCATGGCCTTAAGTTAAACGCAAAAAAATGTATTGTCCTACCATTCAGCAAAAACACGGCCCCTACTGTTTACCACATCAACGGCAACCCCCTAAGCACACAACCTGTGGTGAGAAACCTGGGTACTCAGGTTGACAACAATCTCACATTCGACCATCATGTGGCAGCAGTGGTCAGAAAAACCTTTTACTTGGTTCATCTCATAAGTAAAGGGATTACATCCAGAAAAAAGGAGGTTATTACCACTCTGTACTCCTCCCTCATTAGGCATATAATTGAGTATAACATCCCATTTGGTATGTACCTCTCCAAACACCTGTACCAACTGGAAAGGCCACAGAAGTACCTCAGAAAGAGAATCCATGGCCTCCAACACCTGTCCTATGCAGACAGGCTCAAATCACAGTCACTGTACTCTGTATCATACAGATTGCTCAGAGGTGATCTGTGTCTCACCTACAAGGCAATATCAGACCCTGCCCTACTAGAGATGCTCCATATCCGTAAGTCTAACTCTTCATGCATTACCCACTCAATAGGCCTAAATCTAATGTAAGACATCAATAAAACCTGCCAGAAAGAGAGGTTTATCTCCCAGAGGCTGCCCCATTTCTGGAATAGACTTCTCATACATGTCAGAGTACCTCACTGACTTTCTTCAAGCACAGCCTTGATGAGTGGATGTGAAACCACAAATTTGTCCCAGGGGTTCCACCTTTGTCGCTCGTTTATAGGGGAGACAGGTGCTGACTGGTTTCCTTTTTGGGGATAAACTCTTGGCTAGGCTTGTAAGGGCCCTAGGGCCATTATCCTAGTAATCTCATCCTAAGACTTTAGGTGAATTTAGTTCACAACTGTAAAATCTGAACTCTCCTAAAGCTGTTTTAATATACATATGCACAGTTTTTTCTTTCATTTCTGCTTTGTTTATGCAACTCATCACACTGCATAACAAATAATGTGCAGCTTAAAACCTCACTGTGCCATCACTACAAAGTTTGAGAGTGGATGAATAAATTCCTTCTAACAAACACCATACCCAAATAATCATGGTTTGCAATAGACTTGTAGAAGGCTGTTTTACATTCCTGAACCACGTGTCACTGAAAAGCAAAATACAAAACATAAACAATGGACACCTACAAGCTGTTAAAAAACTATATCAAATAAATAAAATAAATGTGAAATAATAATCTGGCAAATAGAAACAAAGAAAGAACAGTAATGCGCCTTGCCAGTCCTCCTGTACCCCATGTAGGGACTGTTCCACCACAGTCCTACTACTTGAATAAGCCTACTCTGAACTTGCACAGCTGTGTACCAAGTGAATTACAGAGTTTATAGCAATAAGTACTGATTTGCTTGTCCTAAAAGCTATGCAGTCTCGGAAGGGGAATCTTAAAATAGTGTGGGGTAAGAGTAGTCTTTTGCCTCTATGTTAATGTTCTTTATGATTGGTTATTTGTACTGCTCAAACTCCTTGGCATACTTTCCCCCGGATTCATGAAGCTCGGCGTAAGGCCTGCGCCGGCCGTGCAGCGTATAAATGGTGTAGTAGCGCCATATGCATATTAATGAAGGTACGCCGCTTCCACATCCACGTGCATAGGACACGTGCGCGAGTGCATGGGGTGTTACTAAGCTGCGCCTGGAGGCGTGTCAATGTCTGCTGGCGATGAGCAACCTAAACTGCTGAATATTATAGCCTGCCTGCAATAGTAATCGCACCTATCAGTGTCCGTGGATAATGAAACGTATGCAAAGCATGCAAGACAGTTCCCGGCCACACAAAATGGAGAACCAAACAGAAATGCACACAACACAATATGAGTTTCCATCCATGGAACAAATGATATTTAAAATCATGTGTCCATAATGTACTGCACTGTCAGAAGTCATACCCAGTGGAAGTGAAGCGCATCATGTCAGCGCGCCGCCAATACACATGTCTAGCCCCATGGGCATGGTCACCAGCAGTCCCACAGTGGTAGTGATACTACACAGCTGGGCAATTGTGGCCATATAACAACCGTAAAGAAACCTGACAGTCCAAATTGTGTACCAAACACACACAAACATATGTATATTAAAATGTGCTATACACATGAACAGGAACGTAACCGTCACATACACATAGGATGCCATATGCGGAACCGGGATATCCAAAAGCAGAACCCATGCATACAAATGCAATACTCAACAACCCCTGTATAGCACATAATCTGCACCCATGTCCGAATGTCCACCAAATCCAACTACCAGCCTTGCGCATCCAAACACCTACACATAGCGAGTATTCCCCATATGTAGTAGGAAGTATTGTCCTAGGCAGTGTCAGGATTGCAAATATGTATCCCACGTTTGTAAACATCCCATCACAGGTACGTAAATCCAAAGGAAAACTAAGAGTCATATCTGTTTTTTTGGAATCATGAGAAATCTGTGTAGCTTGAAATCCAAATAACAAAATAGGAAAATGTGAAACATATCTCTTACTTGAAACCTCATTAAAAATAGAATCAATTAAGTGGGAAGGATAATTTCTAGCAATAAACATAAGTTTTAATATATAAGATTGGATGTAAAACTCTTCGTCTAGACTAACTAGTCTAGAAACACGAATAAACTGGCTACGTACCACATTTTTTTTCATAAAATAAGGATGAGAACTAGTGAAATCTAGAAGGTTGTTCTCTTAGTTTTCCTTTACCTATTTCTAGAGACATGTCATCTATTAGAGATATTATTTGTAAAAACTGGGATATTTTGAAAGACTCTCACCACATGTTCTCTGCCTTAGGCCATTCCCCTTTGTTCTCATACAAGAGGACTAGAACTATTCGTATGTTTGGAAAATAGAGACCCTCCTTTCTTTACTTTTGATACTCATTTGTCTCCTACCTCTCCAGGTATGTTTAACTGCGGGAAATGTGTTGTTTGTCCATTCATTTACATTGGTTCCCATTACACTTTTCCTCACTGTAACTATAACATTAAGTTTCGTGGGGCTTTTGATTGCCAATCTTCTGCTGTTGTTTATGCAGGTATTTGTTCCTCATGTAACTGCTTTTATGTAGGCAAAACTTCCAGGAGACTGTCTGATAGAGTTAAGGAACATTTGTCTGCTATCAGATCCAAAAATTTAAATAATGCCTTTGATAAACATAGTACCTATTGCAATAATCACAAAACTGAAAGGTGCACCATAGGCATTTTCACTGTGTCACAAAAACACTTGGAATGCTCCAAAGATTTAATAAAAACAGATGGACAAACAAACAAACTGCAGGTAGTGAGCGCTTTCACGTTAAAAATAACACTTCATCAGACTTCAACAACCAACCTGACTAGATGCTCATTAAATACACTGAACAGCTTCACAGCTGAATTAATCAACAAATCATGTGATCAAAATTCAACAGCTAAATACATAACACAGTATAAACGTGGAAGCAGAAGCCAAATACTTCACTTTTACAAAACTTGATGAAAATGAAGAACAACACAACAAATAATGCAAACCCATGAAGGATAGTTAAAAACTTATGTAAAAACTTATGTAAAAATATGTGTGCAACCATATGCACTCAATATAGACATATGCATGACAAAAAATCTTAATGTTTCAATGGCCTACCTGCTAAGAAAGGTTTGAGTGTGATCTTATCATTTAATCCAAGTTTATGTGCTTGTAATTTTAAGATCCACTTACTCTCTCTCTCCTCCGTATAATTTTTAATATTACCTAATCTGCTACTCCTATAAACTATCTCAATTACTCTAAATTTAAAAGTATGAGTGGATCCTGATTCTACAGTATGTCGTGCCAGAGCATTGGTGATATTTCTTTTCTCAATTGCGTACATATGCTCTCTTATACGCTCACGTAAGGATCTGTTTGTTTTACCAACGTAAAACTGTTTACAAACCTGACAATCGGCAATGTATATAATATTAGTAGTCTTGCAATCTGCATATTGCCTAAAGACATAAGAGTGTCCAGTAGCTGGATGTATGAAACAATTGGAGTCAGCTATGTATTTGCACTGTTTACAAGAACGACAAGGAAAAGTGCCTATCCTCTGGGATGATTTCTTGTCAGCATGCATCCTATCATAACATAATAGTCTGTTAAGTGATTTCATGTTCCTACAGGCTATACGGGGTCTATCATCAATTAGTGTCCTGATTCTATCATCCATCATCAAAAGTTTCCAATTGTTATTTATCACTCGTATAATGTGACTGTTTTTATTAGTGAAAGGAATAGTTAATCTATTGACAGGTGAAGCACCAACATCCCTATCAGATGGTGAATTAACATCTGCTCTCCTAAGAAATGGTAAACTTGAACCTGTTCTCTGCAAATCACCTTCTGTGATATCATTGTAAACTTCTACTCTATTATAACCTCTAGAGATGAAATTATTGGCCAATTGTGTCTTGTGGTGCTCATAGACAGTATCCTGGGTGGTCAACCTGGACAGTCTCAAAACCTGGTTCTTCACTATGTTCCGATGAACATGTTTAGGATGCATGCTGCTACGATGTAACAGGTTATTCTTCCAACATGGCTTTCTATATAACTCTGTATCAATCCCAGTTGATCCCTTTCTTATCTTGACATCTATAAAATCAATGTCACTTGTCGAATGAGTGCTATCAAAAAACAAAAATCCAGTGGTACCATTAAAATAGGTCACAAACTCATCTAACTGTTCAACAGTGCCCCCCATACAATAAAAACGTCATCTACAATAATGTTTCAGATGTGTTTTAAAAACAATATTATTGAGGACAAATGTATCTTCCCAATGTGCCAACACCAAGTTGGCATAGGCATTGGCACATGGGGTACCCATTGCTACGCCCTTGGTTTGTAAATAATATTTATCATCATAAAGAAGTACATTGTTGTCAAGTATCAACTCTAAAAGAGACATCCATCTAGTAATCTTATCACAAGGTAATTTGTTCTTGACCAGAAATAACCTCACATAGTCAACGCCAATGTCATTAGGTATTGAAGTAAACAGTGATTTGACATCTAAAGTTACAAAAACATCACTACTATTGAAGGAGGGGGATCTACTAAAAGTGGCAAGGTCCTCTAAGAAATGAGTGGTGTCTCCCAACACCTGTTTCACTCTTAAAACAACAGGTTTGAACATCTTATCCAAATAAATGGATAGAGGCTCCGTCAACCAGCCTCTACTGGAGACAATCGGTCTCAAAGGTGGGTCAAAGAGTTCCTTGTGAATTTTGGGGAGTCCTCTAAAGGAAGGAACTAGAGGGTTCTCTACCAAAAAATACTTATATAAATCATCATCAATGACATGTGTCAGCAATAAATCATATAAATACCCATGGACTCCTTTGATCAAATTGTTTAAAGTATTGCCATGTAAAAGATGGTATGTGTCACCATCTGATAACATAAGCTCCATTTTGTTACAATAAAAGGACTTATCCGTGATAACGACGGCTCCACCTTTGTCAGCTTGTCGAACAACAATGAGATCATTGTTCTTCAAGCTGGCAATGGCTTCTCTTTCTTTCAACATTGTATTAAAAAAACAAGGTTTAACATCTTTACTATTGTATAACTCAAAAAGATCACTCTCACATGCTCGTTCGAAGGCCTCTAAAAGCGGGTGCTGTTGAGGAATGAACGTGGAGGGTCTCCTAAACAAATTAAAATCATAACTCTTAGTATTGGAACCACTTTGCCCATATAACATTTTGAGACCAAGATTTCTAGTGAACAACTTGATATCTACAATAATGTCCGTTAGATCATTGGAGCTGGAGGGTATGAAACCCAGCCCTTTGTTTAATAAGGACAGTTCATGTGAAGTCAATTCATACCTTGATATATTAATCACTAGGTCATTGGAACTGGCTTCACTGGCCTCTTTTGTTGTTGAAAAGTATCGTCCGTACTCTTCCTCTTCAACGCCCTGTTCTGCGGGGACCATGTCCTTCTCTCGAATGGTTTGAAAGGCAACGGAAAAGGAGGAAAGCCTACACCTTCGCCAAACACTTCTTCTTCCGTTAGATTGACAAAAGGTTCAATTGTTTACTGCTTCCTGCGCACATCACTCCCCTTGTATTCAAGGAGAGCAACTGGTACCGATTGTACCTCTGTAGCTTCTTGATTATCTGCATGTACCAGCGCTTCAACAATGACTTGTCGGGGTTTAGGAACAGTTGATTTCGTCGTCATCATGTCCAAACTAGAGCGAGGTGGTGTTGATGTATGGGTAACTTCACTCACGCTCCCGATTGACATCATCAAATGGGTGGTTCCATGTTCAGAACCTCGATTAACGTTTGCCGATTTTAAAGGCAAAGAAGTAACTCTATCAAACTGATTATTCTTATTTGAGGGTTTCTCACGAGGCCAAGAAAAAACTTGGCCTTTTTGAAAATCCATATAGTCCCTCTCAAGTTTTCTCTTCTTGTCCTGTAAGGACTTAGTGTCAAGAGAAGATAACATAAGCTTCAAATCATTGGATAACGTAGTCAATTCATTGAGACCCAAAAGCTGTTGTAACTCATTCTCAATGGTGACGATCTCCGCTAACAACCTGTTCATACTGCTCAATAAGAATCTTAATATAAGGGAAACTTGTATCCAAGTTTAGCCTCTGCCATTTGGCTAAGAGCTCAGGGTAAGCTGTGCCAAACGTGGGCATTTTCAGCACTCCTAGACCCCTTGGAACTAACTTAAAAGATAAGCATGCCTCCATGTGAAGTTTCTGCCACTGTACGTTGCGCAATTTCTGTAACTTATTTTCCAATTTTTCTTGCAACAAGGATGATATCCATATTATGTCTAATATTATTCACAGTACCTTCATTATTGGTTAAATCCCTGGTAGTAAGTTTCAGTAATGGGTTAATCGGCATAACGACCAAATCACCCAGATTCAACGACTTCTCAGGTTCCAAAACATCCAATTGACCAATAGACTCTGCAGCCATGTCCCGGCAGAACTGTAGCAACGATAAAGCAAAAGAAAAACCAAGGTCTGCCAGGTAAAGCACCTTCAGTACAAAACACTGCTAGCAATAATCACAAAACTGAAAGGTGCACCATAGGCTGTTTCACTGTGTCACAAAAAACACTCTGAATGCTCCAAAGAATCCAAAGATTTAATAAAAACATCTAATTTATTAATATATGCATATTTTCTTATTGGTTCTAGCACATTAATATATGCATTCTTCCTATTTTTAGCACCAGAGTATCTGTTTTATCACATGATTTATCACTTATTTGAATTTGTAACAGTTTTTCATTGTTCATTCTGAAGAAGCTGTTTT
>NC_056737.1:320708976-320728544 GCF_019279795.1 Protopterus annectens | reverse complement strand
CTATCTACTTTTGAAAAACCAGTCAAGCAAGTTAATGTATGTTAAACCTGATTTACTGTTACACTTTTGTACAATGTTTTAAGTAATCACGACCTCTTGCATACTACCAGAACCTGCTACTGTTTTTCCTTTCTCTTGTCACAATTCAATAACCTATCTCCCTATCTTGCTCCCATTTCACTGCATCATGCTTTCTGTGACCACTACAAGGCCATTCTAAACACGGCTGCTGTGAATTGTAGCCTACTATTCATATAATTTACTCTTCAAAGCACTACTGCTTTATTTCCTTCATACCTCTACCAATAACACGCTCCTAGTTTCTGTTCTGACCATTTTCTCTCAAACTGACTACTATGCCATTCCAAACAACCTTACTGTTCCTGCTGCCCACTTCTCCCAGTCCTGTCTGTAACTATGTTTACCTAACCAGTATCTACTGTAATAACTGTATTACCTGCAGCTCAGGTATACAAAGACTTACTTCCACCCCTAGCTCCTCCCCACCCAAATCCACACCTTTTCACTCAAAGTACAAAAGCTTACATGTTCTCTTACCTAATTCAAACTACTACATCACATGATAACTTACATAATCAAAAACTCCCATATAAACTCATATCGCATATTACTGTTACAAAATGCTACAACATAAACTGTTACAATCTTCTGCCATTTCTTACATTATTGATACTAACACTGCTTACACATAGCACATCCTTAACCTTGTCACATATAAATCCAGTTTTCATGTCACCTACCTACTCTAACCACCACAACCAGCAGTCAAACAGCTTCTCCAATATATCACCTCCAGCATCTGAAAATTAAAAGAAAGTAGTAGTCTGCTCAGAGACACTTCTCTTACTGTGGCACTAGAAAACTGGAAGGGTCCTGTCTGTCAATCTAAAAGGCAGTCTCTGTACTCTCAGGTGATTGGTCCATCACACCGACATACAGCACAGAGAGGAGCTCTGAGCTTTGGCAGACTGTCACAGACAAAGTAGCAGGGCACTACTAACCATATGCCGGTAAGGTAGTGTGTTTGTTGAACATCTGAAGACGGCATAGGTTGATGTCACATTTATACTGGAAGAATGCAGATATGCCACGGAAGGTGAAGACATCCCAGCCAGGAGTGTACTCAGCTCTGAAGACTGGCTGGATGTCCAGACTCTGTCCGAAGCAGAGATTTTTACTGTGATGACTTCAAAAGTGATCCAAAAGATAATCATGTGTATAAATGTTTAATGTGCAGCATTTGCATCTTTTGTTACCACAGCCCTCCACATATCCTGCTGTGCTTATCCCCACACCAACAACTTGGTGAACAAAACTAACAATTATAAAAATCCTTGACAATGGGACATGTATACTGTTAACCAAAGCAAGAACCATTACACAAACTGCCCACAGATGAAGTATGCACTGAAAAACAAAAAATTTCTAGTGTACACAGGTTGTACCATCGGACCAAAACTAGAAGCACAGAATGCCCAATAACTGAGACTGTGGCAATTCACTGCAACTCTGCTAATGAACATGAGACTGACCATAAATATATCCCAAAGGCTCCTAAAACAACATGAGAGAGAGACACCAACTATGGTCATTGCACCTTAGGTACTATTCTATGTATAACAATGGAGAGGTGGCTACTGGGTACCAAAAGCAGCTTGGTCAGTGCAATGGTCAGAACCAAATAAATCCCCAAGATCTATCAGTGGTACCACATCAACAGCACATATTTGGCAAGGCTATGCCTTGAAAGGTTCTGTGAAATGAAACCTCAACACTAATAATCAGTTCCAGAAGGAATGCCAGGAGCTATGTGATGATCACAATGATGCAAATGTTGTCATATTACACACAACAGTGTTCCTGCTCCTTAAGGTCAATTTTCTACTCTACTACACACTCAGAAGTTATAATGGGGAGTATTTTATACTATGCCAGAAGACATCTTAAAAAACTAATTTCCATAAAATGGTAGAATTGTTTAATGCAAATCCAGCTATTTACCTTACTTTTAAAGACAAGAAATGACAAAGATGCAAAACTAAATATGAGAGTGGAATAATTTGCTTTCTGCTAGAATAGTGGTACAGCCAGGAACTGCATATCTACAACTGTTTTGGGAACTCATAAGTATGCCAGCACTGCTGCAAAAAGGATATTATTACAATATCAACACTAAAACAGTTAACTGTATTACAAAGGATCAGGTAATGGGTTTCATGAAGATATTCTGTTACAATCCTCTAGCCACAAGTATACTTAATATACAAGGAATAAAACAGATTCAGGTCATGATACTGGAAGAAGGGAAGACAGAAACAGAACATGTTGTTGGCAGGATCTGATAATTATATTTAAGTGAGAAACATAGCACATAGGATGGAGTGAAAAAAAATCCAGGAATATTTGAGACTATGCACTTCCATAAATGACAGTTTCAATCCTCATATTTGAATACTAAAGCTGCAGCAGTGTCATAAACGGCATCAGACCGTCTTACAACAAATTTTGAGGCACTACTGTCTTAGGTTTAGAGCTTTACATACCCTTAACCACCCCCGCCTGAATTGTATATAGGGTAACTGCTAGCAAAATACTTGCACAGGGAGGTAGCCTTGGCAATTCAAAGTAGTAGCCTCTGGCAACTTTCTAAGGTCCAGTGGTTCACAAGACCAGTAAAGTGAGGGAAGGGTAGTATTCTGGGGGCTTTTTAGTCTGCATTCCTATCCCCAGAAGCACAAATCAGGTTAAATACAGATGCATATGGACAGCTTTCATGTTAGAGAGAGCAGTAAATTACATTCACCGCAAGTGGAACATTTTGATGCAGCTTGTATTTGGCACATTTTTCACCCAGCAGGGTTGCAGCAGAATTTTGGGGGGGGGGGGGAAAAATCAAAAATCACCCATTGTGTTGCCTTAGGTATCCTCCAACTGATTACTGATAAAACCATCCAATTGGAAAAGTACAGTTGTGTACACTTACCATAAATGTAGATGCTCGAGTGTATTCCCTGTTACAGTCATTACATTTGGGTAATCTGCTGGCAGGTTGCCCTCAGTCAGCCTGAATAACAAAGTCTTGGATCCTGCGTCAGTTGCAGTCTCCTCTTCCATGACGTCAGGTCGTCAGGGGTGTAAAACATGCAGCAGACACCATTTTATTCAGTTTTTCTTGCCCCAGATGTCAGGTGCCCCCAAATGGGGAGCAAAAATATATATATAAATATAACTAAACAGCAATATACACAAATGCACTTTTAGCAACATAAACTTTACCTTCATCTAAAAGCAAATACACCACAAAGGCTGTAGAATATAGTGAAGGAAAGAGAAGTTATAGAAAAGGGGGATGGCAGGTGGGTAACCCGGACTGCAACAGTGAATACACCCGAACATCTACATTTATGGTAAGTGTACACAACTGTACTATGTTCTTCGTGTTTCACTGTTGCAGTCATTACATTTGGGTAGAATCCCAAAGCTATGGATGGGAGGATGGAACTAAATAGCATTAGGGGCAGCTATAAGGCCCTGCAGAACTGCAGTGGCAAAGCCTGCCCTGGATTTGGAGAAGAGAGGCAAATGATAATGCTTTGTGAAGGTATGCACAGAGCTCCAAGTAGCAGCCTCTAAAATGTCTTTAATTGGAACTCCTCTGAGAAAGGCTGCTGAGGTAGAGGCAAACCTGGTGGAATGTGACCCGATTCCCTTAGGCACAGGTTTACCATGGTGCAAGTAGCAGAAACGAATGCAGTCGCTTATCCACTTAGAAATAGTCTGCTTTGATATAGCCTTCCCCTCTGATCCTGAATCAAATGCCACCAGTAGTTGCTCAGACTTTTTTTTAGAAACTTGGTCCTGTTTAAGTAGAATCTTAGTTGTCGGAGTACGTTCAATGAATGCAAAATCCGCTCCCCCTTATTCTGCAGATTTGGGTAAAATATTGGCAGGTGATATTGGCAGGTGAATAGTTTGGTTAAGAGCCACACTGGATACCACCTTAGGCATAAAGGAAGGATTGGTCCTGAGGGACACCCTGTCCGGGTAAAATGTAATAAATGGCTCCACAGCCATGAGAGCCTGTATTGCTGAAATGATTGCTAAAAGGAAAGCTGTTTTCCAAGATAAAAATTTTATATCCGCCGTAGCTGCTGGTTCAAAAGGAGGCAGGATGAGTTTTTCCAGCACAAAACTGAGGTCCCATGCAGGAGTTGGTGATCTTCTGGGAGGCCTTAAATTTTTGGCCCCTCTACGATACTGTTTTAGCAGAGAATGAGAAAAGATGGGAGGCTCCGTGTTGTAATGAGCCGAAATGGCAGAGGCCTGGATATTTACTGAAAAAGATAGGCCCTTGTCAAGCATCTCCATCAAGTATTGTAAAATCTGAAGTATAAAGAAGTTATGTCTTACCATAACGTTCCATCTGTATTGTTGATCCTCGTTCAGTCATTACGTATGGGTATCGGTTCCGAGCTCGGAACAGAGCCGGCCATTTTCCAAGCTCGTGTCAGCTTCAAACTCTCGAGCTAAACTCTTACCCAAAATTCCCCTCTCCCTGATACCTCAGATTGAGTTTGCAAGTTAAAGAAGGTAGAGGCTACCTCTGGTCAAATAACCTAGGAGAACTGTATGGTGAGATCCACTAGAAACCACAGGTGGGGGAAGGAGGCAGGGTCGTAATGACTGAATGAGGATCAACAATACAGATGGAACGTTATGGTAAGACATAGCTTCTTTATCTAATATTGTTAATCCTCGTTCATTCCTTACGTATGGGACAGAGTCCCCAGCTACCTATATTCCTGGGAGGGTCTCATGGAAGGACATTCCTGAGCACCACAGAACCGAAAGATGCTCTTCCCCTGGAGGCCAAATCCAATTTGTAATGACTAATGAAGGTATGAGGCGTAGCCCAAGTTGCAGCTGCACAAATGTCATGTAAAGAAGGTCTGGCATGGAAGGCAGCAGAAGTTGTCACCGACCTTGCTGAATGAGCTTTCATGGTAGTAGGCAACGAGATATTATGCTGTGTATAAATAAAGGTCACACAGTCCTTCAACCATCTAGCTAATGTGACCTTAGCAACAGCTGATCCTAATATAGGTCCAGAAAAGGCCAAAAATAACTAATCAGACTTACGAAAGGGTTTAGTCCTGTTTAGGTAAAATGGATTTGCCTGTGTCTATCAGGTGGATGTAGGCAATACTCTCCTCTGTTTGAATGGTTGGGAAAGAAAACTGGCAATTCAATGGCTTGATTAATAGACATTTCAGAGATCACTTTAGGCAGAAATGATGGATTAGTTCTCAGAGACACTATCTCTATGAAAAATCAAGTATGGACTCTTGATACATAAAGCTTGAAGTTCAGAAATATGTCTGGCAGAAGTAATAGCGACCAAAAACAAGGTTTTCCATGACAAATACTTGAGGTCGCAAGAAGAGGCTGGTTCAAAAGGTGCCATTGACAGAACTTGTAGAATTAATGATAAATCCCCATGGTTGAATAGGTTCTCTAAAAGGTGGCTTCAGATGATTCACACCTTTTATGAGGGTCTTGCACAATTTTTGGGACATAAGAGAGGAATCTTGGACACCCTCATGAAAATTAGAAATTGCAGCCAAATGAACTCTAATGGTAGAGGCCGACAGACCCGATTGAAACAGGTTGGTCAGATAGTCTAGTATTATCGACACTGGTGCTGAAAAGGGGTCTAATTGTTTATCTTTCAGTCAACAGGTAAATCTTTTCCACTTGCTCAGATAAGTAATTCTAGTGGAGAACTTATGAGAAGCAAAGAGAATATCATGTACTGGTAAAGAAAGATCATTCTGCCTGGCAATCAAGGGAATTGGTTGTAGCCAAGCCATTAGCTTCCGGCTGTTCAGGTTGGGATGATTCAGGTTCTGTGGGTGTGAAATCAACTCCGGGATTGGATGGAGGATCCATGGTCGATCTAGTAGGTAAGGCCAAAGGAATGGGAACCAAATCTGTCGTGGCCAATATGGTGCTATGAGGATTACCTTGCTCTTTAACCGCCGGGCTTTCTTCAAAAACTGGGGAATGACAGGAAAGGGCGGAAATGCATAGAGAAGACCCAAGGGCCAATCGTGGACTAGAGCATCCCTGGGTGACTGTCCCGTAGGGGGAATTAGGACGAAGTAGTTGCTGCATTTGTAGTTGGCCGGGGATGCGAAGAGGTTGCAGCAAGGACGGCCCCAGCGGCGGAAGATCGCCGCTATAAAGGGGTTCAGGGACCACTCGTGAGGTTGCAGAATGCACCTGCTGAGTCTGTCTGCTATCATGTTGGAACTCCCGGGAATGTGCGTTGCTAGAAGAAAATGGTTGGTAGCCATTGCCCATTGCCATATCCCCATGGCCTCTTGACAAAGGGGGTGAGATTTGGTTCCACCTTGCTTACTGATGTACCAGACCACCGCCATGTTGTCTAATTGAATCGCAATTGTCCCAGATGGCAGCAGGGGATGGAATGCTTGTAACGCCAGGGGATGGAATGCTTGCAACGCCAGAAGCACCTCCTTCAGTTCTAGAACATTTATATGCAGATAGGCCTCCGGTTGGGACCAAGTGCCTTGGACTGTCTGTCCCTGACATAGCCCCCCCCCCATGTGTCGGTGGTCACTGTGGCCTTGGGATGCTGAGGGGGAAAAAGGGCGAGACCACTGAGAGCGATTGTGTGTCATCCACCAATTTAAATCCTGTTTGCACCTGTGGGTTACTCGAATCATGGCTGAAAGAGGATGCTGAAAAGGATACCATTGGGTGAGCAGTAGCCATTGTAGAAGCCTTGTGTGAAACCTGGCCAGGGGAACAATGGTGATGGAGGCTGCCATGGAACACAACAGCTGCAGAACCAAGTGAGCCGTGGATTTTTCCTTTGAAAGGATTGGAATTAGTTGTTGCTTTATCCTTAAAATTCTGTGCTCTGGAAAAGCAGCTCTACAGTTTTTTGTGTCCAAGATAACCCCTATGAATTCTATCGACTGAGATGGGGTGAGATTGGATTTCTGCCAGTTTATGGTTATGCCTAGCCTTTGAGCAGCGAGGAGAGAGTATGCCAGGGCTTTTTCTAGTAGATGTCTGGTGGGGGTGGAAATGAGCCAGTCGTGTAGGTACGGAAACACCTGGAATCCTTGAAGTCGCAAGTGAGCTGTGACAACTGCCATGCACTTTGTGAACACACTGGGGGCTGCAGAGAGTCCGAAGGACAGTACTCTGAAATGGTAGTGACTGGCTCCCGCACAGAAATCTTCTTGATTGCCTGTCCACCTTTATGTGGTAGTACGCATCTTGAAGATCTATAGAGCACATCCAATCATCTTTTTCCAAAAGCGGGAGGATAGACGGTATAGTGACCATCTGGAATTTTTGTACTCTCACAAACTTGTTCAATACACTGAGGTCCAAAATTGGTCTCCAGTCCCCAGTTTTCTTTGGCACCAAAAACAGTCTTGAGTAGAATCTGGATCCTATCTGGTCTGGATGGACTATTTGGATGACTCTTTTTCTTTGCAGCTTTTCTACCTCTAATGCTGCTTCTTCCCTTTCACTGCGTAGAATGTCGGGAAGATTGTTTGAAGGGACGGGACAAAGATCGAAGGGGATATGATAACCTCTGGTTATGATCCTTTGCACCCAAGAATCGGTGGTGATGGTTAGCCAGGCAGAAGGGTAAAATGAGAAACGTCCCCCAACCACATCCAGAGGAAAGGAGTTTGGCCGCTCTTCAGGAGCGCTGGAAGGATTGACCAGGGAAAGAATCCCTGGAACCCTGGTTGCACGGTCCCCCTCTGCCCCAAAAGGAGAGTCTTCCCTGTGAGTTTCCCCTTCTGCCTCTGGGGGATAACTCGGCCTGTGTGTCACAGAAAGGACCCTGAGATTTCTTGAACCATATCTTCCCACTCTTTTGGTTTCGGGAGAAAGCACGTTGAGGGGAAGAAGAACGGACACCTATGGCAGAAAGGGTCTTACCGTCTTGTTCACATCTGGCCAATGTGCTTTTAACTTTAGGCCCAAACAATGAGTCGGGTTCAATGGGGGCATTAAGAAAGGAAGACTTAAAAGGTTCCACGAAGTTGCACAAGCGCATCCAGGCATGTCATCTCAAGACCGCAGCTGAACCCGCCGCTCTAGCTGCTCCTTCTGATGCGTGCGATATCAATCGCATAGAGGAGTTAGATACAGACTCAATGGTGGCCAGCTGAGAGGCCACTTTGTCACGGACATCATCAGGCACTGCACCAGCCAAGGTTTCAGAGAGCTCAGAAACCAGATCCCTTTGAAGCCTGGTAAAATGTGCCATATAATTCAGGGACCTAACAGCAAAGGTCGCTGAAGCAAAAGTGCGCTTCCCTATTCTGTCCAGGGCCAGGACTCTCTGTTAGGCGATGGACAGTCCGGCTTTCTTCTTCTGCCATATCCTTTTTTGTTGCGGCCGCCACCACCAAAGCATCTACAGGAAGACCTTTAGACCAGTGGGGATCTGAAGCAGGAGGGGACTAGATCTTATCTGGCCTCCGGGGAATAGCTTCCAACAGTATCAGAGGCCTTCCAAGCACGCTGCACGACAAACTTGACAAGTTCATCGGCAGGTGGAGTAAACCAGGAGGTAGGGGGCCAGACGCGAAAAGCCTGCAGGAACATTCCTCAGGGCTCGGATTAGAGGGCTGCCAGTCACCTCTCTTTCAGGATTTCAAGGATATCGCCAAAGGATACCTCAGAGGGTGATCGAGGGGATTCTTCTGCCTCATCGAAATCTGTGTCTTCGGTGAGAGACTCCTCTGTGGAATCCATGTGCTTCCGCTTACACAAGCTTTTCTGGTGGACCTCCTCAGCAGGAGAAGCTGGGGAGATCAACAGAAAAGGGCATTTATGAGGGAATATGTCCTGAGGCCCTTGCACCCGATGTCAGCTAGGTGCGACTTGTGAAACCAGTGTACCAGAGGAGGGCGGAGGTATAGACAGTCCGGTATTGCCAGCAGCAGCAAAAGCCTTCTCCATCAGTTGGAAGGCTGGTCCACCCGGAGAGGAGAGGAGAGTATGTCAAGGACAGTGGGCACTCCTCCCCTACGTGGCTCAGGCTGCCGACTCGGATTCCCTGGATGGCTGTGGAGCAGCAAGCTATGCGTATCACAGCTGACATCCTGGGTTGTAGCAAAACTTTCCTGCCACGAAGGCAACTGCAGTTCCTTAGTGAGATCCATAAAGGGAACTGCAGAAGGGGAAGACTGTACTATATCAATGGACTTCAAAGGCAATGAAGGAGGAGAATAAAAAGGTGTCTTTGGAGATGGATGATCACCTCCCAAGGAAGGATAGTTCCTGGGGGGTGGAATACCTCTAGCCAAGAATGCCTGGTCCACAAGACGCAACACATCATGTTCAGAAAGACTTCTAGTGGACCTCACAGAGACTGCGGGAGAAAAAGGCCTGTCCACAAAAGAGGCAGACTCGGTGCCCATCTCATCTGATCGCACCGAGGACAACTATGCAGAGAAAGACTGAACTACTGTAGTCTGCACCGAAGAAGTAATCGGTGCCGATGTCACTGTCTGTACCGACACAGGGATCGGTGCCGAAGTGGCTGTCTGTGCCAAAGCTGGAACCGACAAAACTGGAGTCAGAAATAAAGGCCTCGGTTCCGAGGAAGATCTCTGAGCTGACGCAGTCAAAGTCTGTGCCAACTAAACGGTCAGTGCCGATACAGTGGTAAAGGTCTGAACCGAGGAACCCCTTGGTGCCGATATGTAGAAGGCTGCAGGAGAGGAGAGACGAAGGCCTCGGTGCCGAAGGTCTAGGCACCGAAAGCACTGGGGCTGACAGAGAGCTCCAGAGCTGAAATTTTAGCCTTTTTAGATTTTGGTTGGTGAGAGTCCCCAGCTGGGGATGAAGGCAAGAATTTAGCCTTAGTGGAAACATCCATTTTCTTATGGACTTTAGGAGGGGTTGAGACCTCTGACCCAGAAATAGCCTCTGAAAAGGGAGATTTTGGAAGTCCCTTCAGTATCATCTTATTTTTCCTTTCTAACAAAGTTCTATTAGAAAAGTTTTCACATATAGTACAAGGTGGTTCAACAGATAAATGGGAAGCTCCCAAACAATAAACACAAAGAGTGTGCATCAGAAGTAGGCAGTTTATGTCCACAATCAGAACACCGCTTAAACCCCGGACTACCCTTTTTATCTGCCATATTAACAAATAGAAAAATACCAACAATGGTACAAGAGAGTACCCGAAGGTATGAAAAAGAAAAGGAAAGGGATTACCAACAATGGTAAGAAGAAATTACTTTGCAGTAAAAAGGGTAAGTAAAGGACAGAAAAAACCTGAGGAAATTATGAACGCTACATGCAATAGGGCAAGAGACAATAAAATATCAACTTTTCTGACAGAAAAGTAATTTGTAAAGCAAATAATCGACTGTACTTAGCTCAAGAGAAGTAGCTCGACACGACTGGATGGCAATGCGGCAAACGAAATCAGAGCTAACAGGGAGAGGGGAATTGTGGGTAAGAGTTTAGCTCGAGAGTTTGAAGCTGACGCAAGCTTGGAAAATGGCCGGCTCAGTTCTGAGCAAAGAACAGATACTCATACATAAGGAATGAACGAGGATTAACAATATCAGATATTTGGTTTTGCTGTGTCTGTCCCTTGTGCTTGGTTCCAAGCACAGAATCTCTTCCATTTATCAGCATAAGATTTTCTAGTAATAGGTCTTCTAGCTTCCAAAATGACATCCATCACAGATTTACTGAGAGGTGTTGCTTGAATAATTAAATGATCAGCCATGCTGTAAGGTTCAGAGTTTGGAGCTGGGTGTGCAGAATTTGATTGTTCTGCTGAGACAGTAGACAAGGTATTTGAGGCAAGTACCAAGGAGGGAGTTGAGACATTCCTTAGGATTGGGTACCAGTGCTGGCGAGGCCAGTCCGGAGCAATTAGGATCATTTTCGTTTTTTCCTGTCTGACCTTTAGTAAGACAGTACAGTTGTGTACCTACCATAAATGTAGATGTTCCAGTGTATTCACTGTTGCAGTCATTACTCTTGGGTTATCCTGCTGGCAGGCTACCCTCAGTCGGCCAGAATTCCAAAGTCTAGGTCCGGTGTCAGTTGCTGTCGCCTCTTCCCTGACGTCAGTGCGCCAGGGGTATAAAAGATGCAGCCAATGCCATTTTCTTCAGTTTTTCTTGCCCCAGATGTCAGGTGCCCCCAAGTGGTAGGCTGAAAAATATGCCAATAAGAAATGCATGCACAAAAATAACATTTCCTTCATCTACAAGCAAATACACCAAAAAGGTTGTATAGGATAGAGAAATGTAGATAAGTCCCAGCAAAGACAAGGGGGATGGAGGGTGGGTAACCTGGACTGCAACAGTGAATACACTCGAACATCTACATTTATGGTAGGTACACAACTGTACTATGTTCATCGTGTTTCACTGTTGCAGTCATTACTCTTGAGTAGAATCCCAAAGCTGAGGCAGGGTGGCTGGGCTAAATAGGATTAGGAGAAGCTATAAGGCCCTGCAGAACTGCAGTGGCAAAGCCTGCTCTGGACTTAGAGTAAAGAGGTAAGTGGCAGTGCTTTGTGAAGGTGTGCACTCAGCTCCAAGTTGCAGCCTCTAAGATATCTTTGGTTGGTACTCCTCTGAGGAAGGCTGCTGAAGTGGCTGCTGCTCTGGTAGAATGAGGCCTAATGCCCTTAGGCACTGATTTGCCATGTTGGAAATAGCAGAAACGGATGCAATGGCCTATCCATTTTGAAATAGTCTGTTTTGAGATGGCCTTTCCTTGTGATCCTGCAGCATAAGGCACTAAAAGTTGCTCAGTCTTTCTGAAACCTTTAGTTCTGTCCAAGTAGAAGCGTAGCTGCCTGTGTATGTCCAAAGAATGGAGAATTTTCTCACCCTTGTTCTGTGGGTTTGGATAAAAGGTAGGCAAGTGAATGGTTTGGTTGACGGCCACACTGGACACCACCTTAGGCATAAATGTAGGGTTTGTCCTCAGAAAAACCATGTCTGGTTTAAAGATGATGAAAGGTTCCACAGCCATGAGTGCCTGTAACTCCGAGACTCGCCATGCCGAGGTTACAGCTAGGAGCAGAGCTGTTTTCCAAGATAAGAATTTTATATCTGCTGTTGATGCTGGCTCGAAAGGCGGCAGTGTGAGTTTTTCCAAAACATAATTGAGATCCCAGGCCGGAATTGGTGCTCTCCTTGGAGGCCTAATGTTTTTGGCCCCTCTGAGGTACTGCCTTATTAAAGGATGTGAAAAAATAGGTGGTTCCGTACTGTAATGGGCTGAATTGGCAGAGGCGTGAATCTTAATTGATGAGAAAGAAAAGGCCTTTGTTCAGCATCTCAGTTAGGTATTGTAAAATCTGAGGGATATTTGGTACACACGTGGCAATGCCTTGTTCTTGGTTCCAAGCACAGAATCTCTTCCATTTTTCTGCATAAGATTTTCTGGTACTGGGCCTCCTGGCCTCCAAGATGACATCCATAACAGCTTTTGAAAGAGGCGTGTTCAGAATGGCTCCATTATCCACCATGCTGCTAGATTTAAGGTCCTGAGTTGGCTGTGCAGGATCTGATTGTTTTGTTGGGACAGCAAGTGAGAAGTTTGAGGTAAAATCCATGCTGGACCTTGATACAAGCTCTTTAGGATTGGGTACCAGTGCTGGCGTGGCCAGTCTGGTGCAATAAGAATCATTTTTGGCTTCTCTTGTCTGACCTTTAGTAGTACTCTGGGAAGAAGAGGCAGTGGGAGAAAAGCATATACTGTTAGATTTTTCCAGCTGAATGATAGAGCGTCCACTTTCCATGCTTGCTTGTGATAAATCCTTGTGCAAAATCTCTGCAACTGGCAGTTGTGAGGAGAGGCAAATAGATCTATGTCTGGGCATCCCCATTTCCTTATTATCATGATGAAGACTTGTGGATCCAGTTTCCATTCGTGGGGATCCATGAGGTTTCTGCTTAGTCCGACTGCCAGAGAATTTGTTTTTCCTGGCAGGAATTGTGCTTGCAGGTGAACTTGAAGAGCCAATGCTGTGTCCCATAAGGTCATTGCTTGTCTGCAGAGGGGGTAGGAAGGTGCATCTCCCTGCTTATGTACCACATGACAGTAGTGTTGTCTGTCTATCAGTAACTGTCCTGGATAAAGCAGGTCCTTGAAAGCTGTCAGGGCATTTTGAACAGCTAGCATCTCTTTTTGATTGATGTGAAGATGCATCTGGTTTGCAGGCCATGTACCCTGAATACATTTTCCTGCCATATGGGCCCCCCCCCCCCTCAAGCATAATCTGATGCATCCGTTGTCAGTGTCTGTCTGGCTGTGGGTAAACTGAATGGCAGACCCTTGTTGTGGTGACAGGCTTCTGCCCACCATCGAAACTCCTGTTGTAGGCAGGGAATGAGTGCAATTACTGTCTTCAGGCTGTGGCAATGCTGAGTCCAAACACTTTTTAGATACCATTGTAGTTTCCTCATATGCAGTCTGGCATATGGAATTAGTAGAATGCAGGATGCCATGAAACCCAAGGCCTGTAGGAATTTCCTTGCAGATAAGTGGGTTTTTGTTGCCAATTTCTTGAAATAAGTAATCAGTTGCTTTTGCTTGTCTGGCGTGAGATAAGCCATCTGGGCAGTTGTATTTAAGCTTGCACCCAGGAATATTACCTCTTGAGTGGACACTAGTTTTGATTTCTTTTCGTTTACTGTGTACCCTAGGCCAATTAGTAATTTTTTTACAAACGTGAGATGCTTTAGAAGAGTGTCTTTCTTCTCTGCTTGAATTAGACAGTCGTCCAAGTAGAGATATATTTGAATTCCTTTTTGTCTGCAAAACACAATTACTGGTGCCAGGCATTTTAAGACCCTGGGCGCAGTAGATAAGCCAAAGGGCAGTGCAGAAAATTGGTAATGCATTGAGCCAGCTATGAATCAGAGGTATCTTCTGCAAGATTGTCTGATTGGGACATGCAGGTATGCCACTTTTAGGCCCAAAGTTAAAAGCCAAGCCTTTTTGCCCAGCATGGGCAGTAGCTGCTGTAGAGTCAACATCTTGAATTTTGGAACTTCCAGAAACGTATTTAGTATAGACAGGTCCAGTATTGGTCTCCAGGTTTTGTCCTTTCTGGGTACTAGGAATAGTCTGTGGAGTAAAATCCTTGCCCCTGCTCTTGTTGTGGTACTTGCTGAATGGCCCTCATGCCCATGAGGGCTGTAATTTGTTTTTGTGCCTCTGCCCGTTGATTGTGTGGCAGGTTTAGCATACCTTTTGACCTTGGTGGAGTGTGGAAATGGAACCTGTAGCCTTGGGACACTATGTTCAGGACCCATTTGTCTTGGGTAACCATTTGCCAAGTTGATGAAAAAAGTGCTAGTTTTCCCCCTAAGGGGGCTGCCAAAAGAAAAGTGCTTGGCTCTGGTAGAGGAAAGTCATTGGGACCGTTTCCTGTAAGGTTGTGATTTTGTCTTCTCCGCTTTTGGAGGTAGGAGCACCCCATTGTTTATGCCTGTATGAACCTTGGGGCTGAGATCTGCCTCTTGGATGCCTGTATCTGCCTCTTTGACGTCTGTCTGACACTGGAAAGGACCAATTTTTAGAAGGCCAGTTTCTGCTAAACCTGGGTGGCTGTACCTGTAAGAAATCCTTAACTGTCTGCATGGATTTTGCTTTATCCTCCATTTTTTTCAACACCTCTTCTGCTTTAGTACCAAACAAAGTATCATGTTGTAATGGTGCATCTCAATTTTACTCAGTGTGTTCGTCCTTTCATGGTGGAAACATTTAAACTGGACTGCGTTGTTATCCTAGTGTACCCGGATTTGGCGGTGGTTTGCTTTAGATTGTCTTTTCGTTCTTGAAGGTACTTTTGTAATGGTGCATCTAATAATTTTGCTTTAACATGATCAGGCAGATTCTGTTCCTTTAACCAAGCATACGTTCTAATAATAGAACCTGTAACAGCGGCCCTGCAAGAGGCCTCCAGCGAATCATAACCACATTGCAAAGTATGCTTTCCCACTTGTTCAGCTGCATGCAATAAATCCTGCAATTCCTTGTTCTCTGAACATTCTGTATTTGTCAACAACTTCTGTTTAAGCAGAGACATTAAATATTGCTGATATTTAAGCATATGAAACTGACAAATTAAAGCCCTCACAGCCAGGGTAGCAGAAGTGTAGACTTTTTTCCCCATCTGTCTAGAGCCCTAGAATCCCTATCAAAGGGGACAGGGTTTTTTGCAGTGGAAGCTTTGACCCCTTTGGGACCCTGAGATATAGTTTCTGGGTCAGCAGCGGGGTTTTTGTATAGGAATTTATGAGAATCCGGGACCCTGTAGTATCTGTTTGGCTTAGCAGGTGCAGGGGGTAGAGAGTCAGGGGACAGTCCGGACTCTGAAAAAACATCATCTACAATGTCAAGAACAGGTGGAATAGCAAGGGGTCTGTGCTGAGGAAATAGCAGAAAGTCCCTGAGTCTTTTCTTAGATTCAGAGTAATCTTGGCTCTCCCAGTGGAAATGCTCCCTCATAGTATGCAGGGTTTCCCCAAAAGAATAATCCTCAGGAGGAGAGGCTGGAGGAATGGATTCTTCAGCATCAGAATCCTCATAGGGAAGCATGGAGTAATACTGTTCAGAAGAGGAATCAGAGGAAATAGAAACCTGATCAGAAGAATCATACTCTGTCTCTTGCCTAGGCCTCTTATCAGGAGGGGGATGGGTGCCCCTGATCAAAGTAATTAAGTCTTCGGCCATTTTGAGCATCTGTTTTTTAGGCATGAAGGTTTGAGTAGGAGAATGCCGTACTTGTTTTTTTGTCTTTAGAGCTGCTTTAGACTATCTTTGAAGCTGAGGATGGCTTAATATATAGTTGTGTAGGTCTGAAGACACCCTCAGAAGCCGATGCCTGCTCAGTGGCTCCGGACCCATCTGAGGGAATGATTTCCGAGTATCCAGAGGCCCAGTCAGCTCCACGTGGGAGTCTGTAGCGGCCTGTGGTTCTGAGGTAGTGGGTGCCAGGGGCTGCGAAAGCGCCTCACTGATAACCGGCGACTGGCCTAGAAGAGGCCTCGTCGTCTGTTATGGACCTCAGATGCCTATCCTTTTCCTTGTCCTTGCGTTTTTTGTAAATTCCGGTTGTCGGCTGGTCCGACGGCATAATATAATTGAATCTACGGCCAAAGTAATGAAAAGCAAAATCAAACCGACGCTTGATAGTGCGTTGGTTAAATCTAGCACAAAACCGACAGCTAGCTACGTTGTGATCAGGGCCTAGGCAAGGAATACAGTAAGAGTGAAAATCCTTATGAGGTATTTGCTTCCCACAAGAAATACAATTGTTAACTATTTTTGACATCGGTCTGGAGTAAGAAAAAAAAGTTTCCCCAACGGGGTACTTAGCTTTAATGAAGACTTTGGTTCTGAAATTCGGATTCAAAAATCTCAGGAGTCAGTCGACCGGCACTTGCGAACTGCTTTTGCTTCGGGCACCGCGTGGCAAGAAAGACTGAAGAAAATGGCGTCAGCTGCATCTTTTATACCCCTGGCGCACTGATGTCAGGGAAGAGGCGACAGCAACCGACGCTGGACCTAGACTTTGGAATTCTGGCCGACTAAGGGTAGCCTGCCAGCAGGATAACCCAAGAGTAATGACTGCAACAGTGAAACACGATGAACATCTTGGAGAGAAGAGATAGAGGGGGAAAAGGCATAGACTGAAAGGTTTTTCCAACTAAAGGATAGGGCATCCACTTTCCATGCTTGTCTGTGATAAGTCCTTGTGCAGAATTTGTCCAGTTGATAATCTTGGGGTGAGGCAAATGGATGTACGTCTGGGCTCCCCCATTTCTGTGTTACCATGCTGAAGATTTGTGGATCCAGTTTCCACTTGTGCGGGTCCATAAGATTTCTGCCTAAGTCATCTGCCAGAGTATTTTGTTTTCCTGGCAGCAACTGAGCTTGAAGATGTACTTGGTAAGTCAAGGCTGTGTTCCACAATCCCATGGCTAGTCTGCAAAGGGGGTAGGAATGTGTACCCCCCTGCTTGTTTATGTACCACATAACCGTGGTGTTGTCCGTCTATCAGTAGTTGTCCTGGATGAAGTAAGTCCTTGAATGTTGTCAGAGCATTCTGAACCACTAGCATCTCTTTCTGGTTGATATGCAGATGCATTTGTTTTGGGCTCCATATGCTCTGAATGCATCTCCCCGCCAGGTGGGCCCCCCAAGCATAGTCTGATGCGTCTGTACTTAGGGTTTGGGTGGCAGGGGGTAGAGTGAATGACAGTCCCTTATTTTGGTGACATGTCTCTGCCCACCAAAGAAACTCCTGTTGTAGGCAGGGAATGAGAGGAATCATGGTTTCCAGACTGTGACAATGTATACTCCATAAACTTTTTATGTACCACTGAAGTTTCCTCATATGCAGTCTTGCATATGGAATTAGTAGAATGCAGGATGCCATGAACCCCAAAGCCTGCAGAATTTGTCATGCAGATAACTGGGTTTTTGTTGCCATCTGTTTGAAGTATGTTGTCAGTTGCCTTTGTTTGTCTGGCGTAAGGTAAGCCATCTGGGCAGTTGTATTCAAGCTTGCACCCAGGAATGTAATTATTTGAGAGGGTACCAGTTGTGATTTCTTTTCGTTTATTGTGACCCTAGGCATGTTAGAAGCCTTTTTACAAATGCCAGATGCTGAAAAAAAATGTCCTTGTTTACTGCTTGAATGAGACTGTCGTCCAGGTAAGGATAAATTTGTATGCTTCTTTGTCCGCAAATTACAATTACTGGTGCCAGGCACTTTGCAAAGACCCTGGGTGCAGTAGATAAGCCAAAGGGCAGTGCAGAGAATTGGTAATGCAAAAAACCTGCCTTGAAGCGAAGGTATCTTCTGCACGATTCCCTTATTGGGATATGCAGGTATGCCTCTTTTAAGTCTAGAGTCACTAACCAAGCGTTCCTGCACAGCATAGGCAGTGGCTGTTGTAAAGTCAGCATTCTGAATTTTGGAATGTCCAGGTAAGTGTTCAAAATCGATAAGTCCAGTATTGGATGCCATGCATTGTCTTTTCTGAGTACCAGGAACAGCCTTGAATAAAAACCTTGTCCTTTTTCCTGTTCTGGTACTGGCTGAATAGCGCCCATCTGTATGAGGGACGTAACTTGTTTCTGAGCCTCTGCCCATTGATTTTGTGGCAGATCTGGCCAACCGTATGGAACTGGCAAAGTATGGAAATGAAATCTGCACCCCTTGGATATAATGTTTAATACCCACTTGTCCTGGGTAATTAAATGCCAATTTTGAGCATGAAGTGCTAATTTTCCACCCAAGCGGGCTGCCAAGAGATAAGTGCTTGGTGAAGGAAGATGGAAGTCATTGAGACTGCTTACTGTAGGGTTGTGCTTTGTTTCCCCCAGATTTGGAGGTGGAGGCACCCCATTGCTTTGACCTGTAAGAACCCTGTGATTGGCATCTAAAGCCTTTTGAGCGCCTGGCTTTGCCTTGAGAGGCTCTGTTGGACACGCGAAAGGACCAGTTTTTAGTAGGCCAGTGCCTACTGAACCTGGGTGGCTGCACTTGTAAGAAATCTTTTACAGTTTGCATAGATTTAGCTTTGTCTTCCATTTTCTTTAAAACCTCTTCTGCCTTACTAACAAACAGAGTATCATGCTGTAAAGGGGCATCCAACAATTTAGCTTTAACATGATCAGGCAGATTTTGCTCCTTGAGCCAGGCATGCCTTCTAATCACAGATCCAGTAACTGTGGCCCTGTAAGAGGCCTCCAAGGAATCAAAACCACATTGCAAAGTATGCTTTCCAACCTGTTCTGCTGCATGCAATAATTCCTGTAATTCTTTATTTTCACACAATCAGAAATCAACATCATTTTCTGATTCAATAAGCCCATAACATGCTGTTGATATTTAAGCATATGAAAGTAGCAGTTTAAGGCCCTAATTGCTAAGGTTGCAGGCGAATAAACCTTCTTTCCCCATCTATCCAGCGCCCTGGAATCTCTATCAGAGGGGGTAAGATTTTTGGCTGTAGAGGCCTTTACACCCTTGGGACCCTGTGATATAGTCTCAGGATCAGCAGCAGGATTTTTGAATAGAAATTCGTGGGATTCAGGAACCCTATAATATCTGTCTGGCTTACTAGGAGCCGGAGGTAGGGAATCAGGAGCCATGCTTGATTCTGAAAACACATCAACAATGTCTAATACAGGAGGTACAGTCAAAGGCCTATGCTGAGGAAGGAGAAGGAAATCCCTAAGCCTCTTTTTTGATTCAGAGAAGTCCTGACTCTCCCAGTGAAAATGTTCCCTTAAAGTATGCAAGGTTTCACCAAAACAATAATCATCAGGAGGAGATGCAGATGGGATGGATTCTTCTGCATCTGAATCCTCATAGGGAGGAATAGAAAATTCCTGATCAGAAGAGGAATCAGAAGAAATGGAAACCTGATCTGGAAATTTTCTTCCCGCAAAAACTGAATCCTTTTCATAGGTGAGCA